>NW_026511695.1:202012-204126 GCF_027579735.1 Bombina bombina
AGTGATTAACCCCTAAACCACCAACCCCCACATTGCAAACTACCTAATAAATGTATTAACCCCTAATCCGCTGTCCCCCACTTCGCAAAGTACCTAATAAATGTATTAAACCCTAAACCGCCATCCCCCCACATCGCAAAGGATCTAATTATACTACTAACCCATAATCTGCCAACCCCCACAACGCAATCTACCTATTAACACTATTAACCCCTAAACCGCCAACCCCCACAACGCAAAATACCTAATTAACCTATTAACCCCTGAACTGCCACCTCCCCACAACGCAATTTACCTAATTAACCTATTAACCCCTTTAACCGCCAACCCCCCACAACGCAAAGTATTAATCTAATAACTAAGCCCCCTAATCTAACACCCCAGGCCCTAAATTAAAACTAATTACATAAAATAAAAAAAGTTTACCTTACTAATACATTTATTAAAAATGACCAAAATAAAAAAAATCCTTACTTAAAATTAAAATAAAAAAATACTAGCATTACATAAAAAAAACATAAGATTAAATTAAAATAAAAAAATCTAATATGACAAAAAATAAAAAATCTAAAATTCAGAAAAAAATAAACAAAATTATCCAAAGCAAAAAAATGTAAACCTAATCTAACACCCCTATAAAAACAAAGAAGCCACTCCAAAATAAAAACACCCCCTAATCTATCACTAAACTACCAATAGCCCTTAAAAGGGCCTTTTGTAGAGCATTGCACTAAGACATTCAGCTCTTTTACATAAAAAAAACTACAAATGAACCCCTAACAGTAAAACCCCCCACCCACCCAACCCCCCAAAATAAAAAAGACTTAACTCTAAAAAAAAAATTAAGCTACCCATTGCCCCTAAAGGGGCATTTGTATGGGCATTGCCCATTAAAAATAAAAAAATCCCTAATCTAAAAAAAAAAACACCCCCCAAAAAAAAACTTAACCCTGACATAGTTACTCACCATTCCTGTCCGGCGGGAAAAGGTCTTCTTCCAGACGGCTCCATCTTCATCCATTGCGGGACCATCTTGTTTCTTCTTCCCGGAGGTGCGGAGAGGTCTTTGCCGATGCGCGAATCCGGAGCACTGGTCCACCTCAGCGGCTGCGGTCTTCAGCGACGTGCATGAAGACAAAGATTGAATTCAAATCAGCCAATAGGATGAGAGCTACTGAAATCCTATTGGCTGATTTGAACATTTAGTGGTTTAGGGGTTAATAGTTTTAATAGGTATATTGTGTTGTGGGGGATGGCGGTTTAGGGGTTAATAGTGTTATTAGATACTTTGAGATGTGGGGGTTGGTGGATTAGGGGTTAATACACTTTATTTATTTATTGCAGTGGGGAGATGGCAGTTGAGAGGTACATATTGCGCATGCGTTAGGTGTTTTTTAAAACTTCCAGGGAGTTACGGTGCTCATATACTCAGCACAAGGCTTGCTGCGCCTGCCTATGTGTGGTTAGGTGAATATGGAGTAAAATTTCTCCATTTTCTCTGCGTAAGTCCTTGCGCTGAATATTTGATACTGACTTGCAACGCCGGTTCTTTTGTTAGTTTATGGGATTAAAAATAGCGGGCAACGGGTGAAATATACGTGGCGCATTTTTATTTGTTGCCGTATATGTGATCGCAACATCTGACATAAAATAGCCGACGCCAGCTTTTTCGGGAGAAGCTGCATATGTAATCTCGCCTCAAAGGGTTGAACTAGTGCTAAAAAGCTGTGGTACTATAAGAGTGAAAATATATTAAAGTATTAACAGCCACTAATGGTGCAAAAACAAAGAGTTATACTCTATAAGTACAAAGAAAATAACATGTATTCAAGATGTATAGGTAAAATACTGTGTTAAAAATGTATAGAATATTAAAATACAGAACATCACGAACAAATAATAAAGATAAAAAATGATGTAGGGGCATCTCGCTATAAAATCTTGGCAGATAAAACCACCTTAATGCGTGTAGTCTGTAAGGTACCTTACCTATTCACTGCATTTCACCTGTAATGGGCTTTATCAAGATACTCTATTTTCCAAACACTGGGCTTTTAAAATGTGAAGTCAATCTCCTATTGGTCAAATATTACTATCATTTGATAGGACCTCTA
>NW_026511695.1:204624-219624 GCF_027579735.1 Bombina bombina
TTTGCTCTCTACCCTCTCTCTTTTGCTCTTTTTCTCCCCCCCTCTATTTTGCTCTCTCTATCCCCTCTATTTTGCTCTCTCTGTCCCCCCTCTCTTTTATTCTCTCTCTTCCCCCTCTCTTTTGCTCTTTCTCTCTCTCCCATTATCTTTTGCTCTCTCTCTCCCCCCTCTCTTTTGCTTTCTCTTTCTCTCCCCCTCTCTTTTGTTCTCTCTGTCTCCCCCTCTTTTATTCTCTCTCTCCCCCCTCTCTTTTGCTCTTTCTCTCTCTCTGCCTTCTCTTTTGCTTTCTCTACTCCCTCTCTTTTGCTCTCCCCTCTTTCTTTTGCTCTCTTTTTCTCTCTCCCCCTCTCTTTTGCTCTCTCTGTCTCCCCCCTCTCTTTTATTCTCTCTCTCCCCCTCTCTTTTGCTCTCTCTCTCTCCCTTCTCTTTTGCTCTCTTTCCCCTCCCTCTCTTTTGTTCTTTCTCTCCCCCTCTATTTTGCTCTCTCTCTCCCCCTCTCTTTTGCTCTCTTTCTCCCTGCCCCCTCTCTTTTGCCCTCTCTCTCCTCCCTCTTTTTTGCTCTCTCTCCCTCTCTTTTGCTCTCTCTCCTCTCTCTTTTGCTCTCTCTCCCCTCTCTTTTGATCTCTCTTCCCTCTCTTTTGCTCTCTCCCACCCTGTTTTGCTCTCTTTGCTCCCTCTCTTTTGCTCCCCCCCTCTCTTTTGCTCTCTCTTTCTCTGTCCCCCTCTCTTTTATTCTCTCTCTCCCCCCTCTCTTCTGCTCTCTCCCCCCCTGTCTTTTGATCTCTCTCTCTCTCCCACCTCTCTTTTGTTCTCTCTCTCCTCTCTCTTTTGTCCTCTCTTTCTCCCTCTATTTTGCTCTCTCTCTCTCTCTCCTCTGTTTTGCTCTCTCTCTCCCCCCATCTGTTTTGCTCTCTCTCTCCCCCTCTCTTTTGCTCTCTCTCCCCCATCTTTTGATCTCTCTCTCTCTCTTCACCCTCTCTTTTGCCCTCTCTCTCTCCCCCTCTCTTTTGCTTTCTCTCTCTTCCCCATCTGTTTTGCTCGCTCTCCCCCCTCTCTTTTGCTCTCTCTCCCCCCATCTTTTGATCCCTCTCTCTCCTTCCCCTCTTTTGCCCTCTCTCCCCCCTCTTTTATGCTCTCTCTCCCCTCTCTCTTTTGCTCTCTCTCCCCCCTCTCTTTTGCTCTCTCTCCACCCCCCTCTCTTTTGCTCTCTCTTTCTCTCCCCCCTATCTTTTGCTCTCTCTGTCTCCCCCTCTCTTTTATTATCTCTCCCCCCATCTCTTTTGCTCTTTCTCTCTCTCCCCCTTCTCTTTTGCTCTCTCTACTCCCTCTCTTTTGCTCCCCTCCTCTCTTCTGCTCTCTTTGTCTCCCCCTCTCTTTTATTCTCTCTCCCCCCCTCTCTTTTGCTCTCTCTCTCCCTTCTCTTTTGCTCTCTCTCCTCTCCCTCTCTTTTGCTCTCTCTCTCCCCCTCTCTTTTGCTCTCTCTCCCCCTCTCTTTTGCTCTCTTTCTCCCTCCCCCTCTCTTTTGCTCTCTCTCCCCCTCTCTTTTGCTCTCTTTCTCCCTCCCCCTCTTTTTTGCTCTCTCCCCCCCCCTCTCTTTTGCTCTCTCTCCTCTCTCTTTGCTCTCTCCCCCCTCTCTTTTGATCTCTCTTCCCTCTCTTTTGCTCTCTCTCCTCCTCTTTTGCTCTCTCCCCCTCTTGTGCTCTCTCTACTCTCTTTTGCTCTCCCCCTCTCTTTTGCTCTCTCTTTCTCTCTCCCCCTCTCTTTTGCTCTCTCTGTCTCCCCCTCTCTTTTATTCTCTCTCTCCCCCCTCTCTTCTGCTCTCTCTCCCACTCACTTTTGCTCTCTCCCCCCTCTCTTTTGCTCTCTCTCACTCCCTCCTCTGTTTTGCACTCTCTTTCTTCCCCCCTCTCTTTTGCTCTCTCTCCCCCTTGTCTTTTGATCTCTCTCTCTCCCGCTTCTCTTTTGTTCTCTCTCTACCCTCTCTCTTTTGCCCTCTCTCCCCCTCTCTTTTGCTCTCTCCCCCCTCTCTTTTGCTCTCTACCCCCCCCCCCACCCCATCTTTTGATCTCTCTCTCTTCCCCCTCTCTTTTGATCTCTCTCTTCCCCCTCTCTTTTGCTCTCTCTCTCTCTCTCCCCCTCTCTTTAGCTCTCTCTCCTCACCCTCTTTTGCCCTCTCTCCCCCACTTTTTTGCTCTCTCTCCCTTCTCTCTTTTGCTCTCTCCCCCTCTCTTTTGCTCTCTCTCTCTCCCCCCTCTCTTTTGCTCTCTCTCTCCGCCCTATTTTGCTCTCTCTGTCTCCCCCTTCTCTTTTATTCTCTCTCTCTCCCCCCTCTCTTTTGTTCTTTCTCTCTCTCCCATTCTCTTTTGCTCTCTCTCTCCCCCTCTATTTTGCTCTCTCTGTCTCCCCCCTCTCTTTTATTCTCTCTCTCTTTTCCCTTCACGTTTGCTCTTTCTCTCTCTCTCCCTTCTCTTTTGATCTCTCTACTCCCTCTCTTTTGCTCTCCCCCTCTCTTTTGCTCTCTTTCTCTCTCCCCCTCTCTTTTGCTCTCTCTGTCTCCCCCTCTCTTTTATTCTCTCTCTCCCCCCCTCTATTTTGCTCTCTCTCTCCCTTCTCTTTTGCTCTCTTTTCCTCTCTTTTGCTCTCTTTCTCCCTCCCCCCTCTCTTTTGCTATTGATTATTTCTTAGAGAACTATTCAACATATTATGAAGCTTTGAAACAGTTCATTAGGATGTCATTGGAGTACTTGTTGACCCTTTTTTTCTGTTTTGGGAGGGTTTCTATCTCCACAGATGTGGAACAGCCATGGGGGCCAAGTTTGCCCCCACATGTACCAACTTATTTTTGGGTTTGTGGGAGCTGTTTCAAATCTATGGAGATGGAAACCCTTTTAGGGAATATATACACTACTTTGGTCGCTATATTGATGACCTTTTATTGGTCTGGAAGGGACCAAAAAATTTGATTACGATGTTTTTTTAGTATCTTCAGAATAATAATTTAAATCTAAGGTTCACAATTGAATACAGTGCTCACTCAATACCTTTTTCAACAGCAGGAAATACCATACTGTATGCTTTGTTATGTCACCCTAAGCATATTATTAAGGTCATTCAAAAGAGCCAATATATTAGGGTAAAATTAAATTGTACTAATAAACAAAGCTACAGAATGCACTCTGAGGAACTTACAGACAGGTTTTTTGAAAGAGGCTATCAATAGGAGTCTCTGGGGAAAGCTAGACACAATGTTGATCTAGTAAAGAGGAATGAGTTAAACCAGTCCAAGCAAGGGTCTAAACAAGATAGGTTTAGGAAATCTAAGTTTATAACCACTTATAGTGAGGAGTATGGAAAAAAATGTGTCATAATTAGGAATTCCTTAAATATCTTACATACAGATGACAAGCTATCACAGGTTTTAGATGATTGGATTTATTTTATCTCTAAAAGGGCCAAGACATTGGGAAACATATTGTCACATTCTATGTTGCCTGTTATCAAGAAGGAGAGTTGGTTATCTAACCTGTTTTTTTCAAGTGTGGTAGTCGTAGATGTAAGCCATGCTCCTATGCCACATTAGGTACTGAATTTACATCTTATGTTAACAACAAAACATATACTATTAAACAACACATAACATGTAATTCATGCTATGTAATGTATCTTTTGACCTGTAGGGGGTGCCAGAAACAGTATGTGGGACAAACTACAAGGGCCCTCAAAGATCGCTTTTTGGAGCACTTACGAGCCATAGAGGATCCTGAATCCACCATCCCAGTTTCTTTACATTTTAAAAATAATCACAATTCTGATAGTTCCCTTTTGACACTCCAAGGTATACAATGGATATCTAGGCACCCCAGAGGGGGTAACAGAGGTACTAGTTTAAGTAAAAATTAAGTATTCTGGATTTTCCAGTTGAATACTAGAGTGCCAAGGGGATAAGATTCAGATTGGGACGTCAAGCTGTTTATTTAAATAAACTAAAGTTTTTATATCAATTTGTAAATAGCTTATATACATTGTCCTACATATTCATTTGTCTGTCTGTCTATATATAAAATGTATGCCAGTCAGGACTAATATATATTGAGTATTAAATATTTTTAAATCGTTGTTACAGAGTAAAATAATGAATTTGTTTCCTTCTGTTGATTGAGTAAAAATTATCCTGCTTGCAGTACAGATCTGATTGGTCTGGTGATGTCCAATGAGAAGATATCTTCTCCTTTAAACAGGCTCAGTTAACCTAAGATCATTGAAGAAGTAATAAGTTTATACGAAACTCGTTTTTTTGTGTGTGTGTACTTTTTGGCAATGAAGTTGGCCAAGGTGTTATAGATAAAATTATCACATGAAACCAGTGGTCTACTGGGAAGTGTGTACATATATAGCACTGAACAACTAGAAACAAGGATGAATACAATATCAAGGGTGGGGATATAGAATGAGAAGAGAGTCTGGAGTGGAGGGGTTAAAACTTAACTTTTATTCATTCTACAAAATAAAATAATTAAAAACACAAGGGCAAGTTCACCAATACTACAAGATAATGTATTCGCTGTGACCACTTATGGAGTAAGTGTGGGTCACCAATGGGCCGCAAGTAAGAAATGTTCACTATCAGAATCACTGTAAGGTTAAAAGGGACTAGCTGTAAGTATCATGAGTAGGATTAAAAGGCTGTGCAAACCACATCTGCTACTGCGTGTCACACTACCAAATTATCTTCCACTGAAATGAGTGAATACCCTATAATATCAAGTTGTAATGCCTAAGTGGGCTATCATATTATAGATATATGTGTCAGTAAGTACTTCCCAATCGTATAGTAAGTGTGCCCAATTTGGTCCGGTTCAAACACCCTAGTATCACAATTGCCTAAATAAGTTGAGCAATACAAGTAAATGATTGCCCCTAAGTACAGCAATTTAACACAATTATGGCCCAGAAATATATAACTAGAGTGAGATTGAAATGATCAGTTATACTAATGGAATCAATAGAATATTACAGCTGCACCTGATTAGTGTATCTGGTCAGTAACGACTAGTGTTAATACGTGACATCAAAGGTTTCATATGATTATTGTGGCAATGTTAGTATTATTCCCCCTGGTGTAGGGATATCAACAGGGTATTTGAGGCTTTGTCAGATTGATATTTAATAAAAATTAATCAGATAGTATAGTATACCATTAATTGTAAGTGCCTCAAATACTGACGCCTAGATTTAGAGTTTTGTCGGTAAATACCCGCGTAGCTAACGCTGCTTTTTTTCCCAGCGCACCCTTCAAACAACGTTGGTATTTAGAGTTGTCTGAGTGGCTGCGTTAGGCTCAGAAAAGGTTGCGTTGAGCATAATTTAGCTCCACTTCAACCCTCAATACCAGCATTGCTTACGGTAGCGGTAAGCTGGAAAAACGTGCTTGTGCACGATATCCCCATAGGAAACAATGGGGCTGAGCTGGCTGCAAAAAACATAACACCTGCAAAAAAGCAGCGTTCAGCTCCTAACGCAGCCCCATTGTTTCCTATGGGGAAACACTCTCTAAGTCTGCACCTAACACCCTAACATGAACCCCGAGTCTAAACACCCCTAACCTTACACTTATTAACCCCTAATCAGCTGCCCCTGCTATCGCTGACACCTGCATTATACTATTAACCCCTAATTTGCCAATCTGGACACCGCCGCAACCTACATTATCCTTAGTATGTACCCCTAATCTGCTGCCCCTAACATCGCCGACACCTATATTATATTTATTAACCCCTAATCTGCCCCCCCCCAACGTCGCCGCTACCTAACTACACTTATTAACCCCTAATCTGCCGACCGGACCTCGACGCCACTATAATAAATGTATTAACCCCTAAACCGCCACACTCCCGCCTCGCAAACACTATAATAAATTTTATTAACCCCTAATCTGCCCTCCCTAACATCACCGCCACCTACCTACAATTATTAACCCCTAATTTCCCACCCCCAACGTCGCCGCTACTATAATAAAGTTATTAACCCCTAAACCTAACTCTAACCCTAACCCTTACACCCCCTAACTTAAATATAATTTTAATTAAACAAAATAATATTCCTAAAATTAAATAAATTAATCCTATTTAAAACTAAATACTTACCTATAAAATAAACCCTAATATAGCTACAATATAATTAATAATTACATTGTAGCTATTTTAGGATTTATATTTATTTTACAGGCAACTTTGTATTTATTTTAACTAGGCACAATAGCTATTAAATAGTTAATAACTATTTAATAGCTACCTAGTTAAAATAAGTACAAAATTACCTGTAAAATAAATCCTAACCTAAGTTACAAATACACCTAACACTACACTATCATTAAATTAATTAAATAAATTACCTACAATTAGCTAAATTAAAATACAATAACATAAACTATTCTATAATACAAAAACAAACAAACACTAAATTACAAAAAATAAAAAAGAATTACAAGAAGTTTAATCTGATTACACCTAATCTAAGACCCCTAATAAAATAAAAAAGCCCCCCAAAATAAAAGAAATGCCCTACCCTATTCTAAACTACCAAAGTAATCAGCTCTTTTACCAGCCCTTAAAAGGCTTTTTGCGGGGCATTGCCCCAAAGTAATCAGCTCTTTTACCTGAAAATAAAAATACAATACCCCCCCAACATTACAACCCACCACCCACATACCCCTACTCTAACCCACCCAAACCCCCCTTAAAAAAAACTATCGCTAACCCCCTAAAGATCATCCTACCTTGAGTCGTCTTCACCCAGCCAAGCCGAATTCTTCATCCAAGGTGCGCAGAGGAGGTCCTTCATCCGGTAGAAGTCTTCATCCAAGCGGGCAAGAAGAGGTCCTCCATCCGGTAGAAGTCTTTATCCAGGCGGCGTCTTCAATCTTCATCCATCCGGAACGGAGCCATCTTCAAAGGAGCCGACGCGGAGCCATCCTCTTCAACCGACGACTTCCCGACGAGTGAAGGTTCCTTTAAGGGACGTCATCCAAGATGGCGTCCCTTCAATTCCGATTGGCTGATAGAATTCTATCAGCCAATCGGAATAAAGGTAGAAAAAATCTGATTGGCTGATGCAATCAGCCAATCAGATTGAAGTTCAATCCGATTGGCTGATCCAATCAGCCAATCGTATTGAGCTTGCATTCTATTGGCTGTTCCAATCAGGGGGGCAGATTAGGGGTTAATAAATATAATATAGGTGTTGGCGATGTTAGGGCAGCAGATTAGGGTTTCATAGGTATAATGTAGGTGGCGGCGGTGTCCGGTCGGCAGATTAGGGGTTAAAAAAATGTTATTATAGTGGTGGCGATGTGGGGGGGGGGCCTCGGTTTAGGGGTACATAGGTAGTTTATGGGTGTTAGTGTACTTTGTAGCACAGTAGTTAAGAGCTTTATATTCACGCGACGGTTTGTAAAGTGGCTGCTCAATAGAGTACTACAGGTTACAGCCCAAGCAGGCAGACAGTCCATACTAGTAAGTACCTATTGACATCTTTAAATATTTAGCCAGACTAAGATAGTAACGGGTATTTCTATCGGCAATATTGCTGGCTAATATGTATCTTGCAGTAGCCTAAGGGAGCTATCGTATTATCGATATATACAGTATGTCAGTAAGTATCTCCCTATTGTATAGTTAGTGTTTCCAGTAAGGTCAGGTTCAAATACCCTACTATCACAATTGCCTAAATAGGTTGAGCAATACAAGTAAAGGATCGCCCCTAAGTACAGCAAATTACAATAATTATGGCCCAGAAATATATACAGTAACTAGAGTGAGATTGAAATGATCAGTTATACTAGTGGGATTATTAGAATATTACAGCTGCACCTGATTAGTGTATCCGGTCAGTAACGACTAGTATTAATACGTGACACCGAAGGTGTCATATGATTATTGTGGCAATGATAGTATTATTTCCCCTGGTTTAGGGATATCAATAAGGTATTTGGAACTTTGCCAGATTCGTATTTGGTAAAAGATAATCAGGTATTGCAGTATACTATTAACTGTAAGTGCCTTAGATACTGAGTGAATGGTTATAACAGCCGGAAACCCAGCTGACGGTTGTAAAGTAGCTGCTCAATGGAGTACTGCAGGTTACAGCCCAAGCAGGCAGACAGTCCGTACTAGTAAGTAACTATTGGCATCTTTAAATATTTGGCCAGGCTAAGATATTGACGGTTATTTCTATCAGCAAAAATGCTGGCTAATAGGTATCTAGTGGTAGCTAAAACCAAAGTGGCAGTCTGTATCAATTTAGACAGTGAGTGGTCCCTATCCAGTAAATAAGGCTATTATTACGGAAACACCATTTGTCAGCCAACTTCAAATTAACATTAACATTAAATAACTAGTACATATGAGAAGTATTGGAAGAACTACCGATGCAAATTAAAATTAAGGTATAGTTAGGAGAGAGACTGTTATGTCCCTACTCCCCCTAACATGTTTCACACAAGATAATTTGGTAGTATGACAGTGACACCCAGTAGCAGGTGTGGTTTGCACAGCCTTTTAATCCCACTCATGATACTTAAAGCTAGTCCCTTTTAACCTTACAGTGATTCTGATAGTGAACATATCTCACTTGCGGCCCATTGGTGACCCACACTTAACCCATAAGTGGACACAGCGAATACATTATTTCGTAGTATTGGTGAACTTGCCTAGTTTCTCTCTATGTACAGCACCCGCCGTTCTAATTATCTTGATATAGTCTGTCACTATATACAGTAATATTGGCCCTCTGTTTATAAGAGTCAACGCAACAACATATGTAGTGCCATCGTTGTTTTTCTTATAGATGAAATTATCTCTGAATATATTTCTACAATAAATTTGAGTCTTTGTTACCACTTCAATTGTTTGGAACTTCATCTATGAGCTGCAGAGTGTGGTTCTTTGTTGGTTACTAAATATTAACATACTACGAATCTATGGTGGAATGCAACTGTAACTTCATTCATGAATTTGAATGGAAGATGTGCTCCAACATGATTTCAGTGTTAAAGATATGATCAGTCTTAAAGATATGTTAAACTTTAACGTACTTGTGACATTACTTTTCTCACATAGTAGTGTATAATTCTTTTTTCCATTTTTGTTTTTATCTTACATTCCACGTTTTTATCCTAATCTATGGAAGAATGCAACTGTACCTTCATAAATTTGAATGGAAGATGCGCTCCGATATGATTTCATTTAGATAATCATTATATTCCATAGCCCCTATCCAGCCACCCACCACAAAACTATTTTAATTTTCTTTTCATGAGGGACATTTCCACCTCTTATCCAATAGCCGTGCTAGCCATACGGCATAGCACAGTTCTAAATCAGCTTTTTTTTTATGTTGTACCGCATGGCTAGCACACCTATTGGATAAGAGGTGGAAACGTATCCTCATGGAAGTTGTGCTTTGAGAGGCCGGATGGGGTTATGGAATATAATACATAGTAACATAGTAGATAAGGTTGAAAAAAGACTGAAGTCCATCGAGTTCAACCTATACAAATCTAAAATACTTTCAAAAAGCTCCAGTTAAGCTTAAATAACCCCATTAAAATGTGACCCATTTAATACTAGCAATCATATCCATGAATTTTGTTTATATACAGAAATTTATCCAGACTATTTTTAAATGTATCTATGGTATTGGCATTTACTACCTCCTTTGGTAATGAGTTCCACAATTTTATTGCTCTTACAGTGAAAAAACGTTTCCTTTGCAGGAGATTAAATCTCCTTTCCTCCAACCTTAAATTATGAACTCTTGTCAGAAACAATTTTCTTGGAATAAACAGAGCTTCTGCCATCTCTGTATATGGGCCTTGAATATATTTATATAAAGTAATCATGTCACCTCTGAAGCGCCTTTTTTCTAAAGAAAACAGACCCAGTTTGGCTAGCCTCTCCTCATAGGTTAATTTCTCCAATCCCCTTATTAGCTTTGTGGCCCTTCTCTGAACTTTTTCTAGTTCTGCAATATCTTTTTTAGCAATCGGTCCCCAGAACTGCACTCCAAACTCAAGGTGAGGTCTTACCAGGGCTTTATATAATGACAGAATTATGCTTTCCTCCCTTGAATCAATGCCTCTTTTAATACATGCTAGTATCTTATTAGCCTTTGAAGCCGCTGCCCTGCATTGTGCACCCATCTTTAGCTTGTTATCTATTACTACTCCCAAATCCCTTTCCTCCTGTGTTTGGCTAAGTCTTGTCCCATTTAAAAAATATGTAGCCTGCTTATTTTTACTTCCAAAATGTAGTACCTTGCATTTTTCTGTATTAAATCTCATTTTCCATTCACTTGCCCATAGTTCTAATTTTAGCAAATCCCTTTGTAAAGAGAGTTCGTCCTGCTCTGACCTAATGACCTTACTTAACTTAGTATCATCTGCAAAAACAGAGATGTCGCTATTTAATCCTTGCTCCAAGTCATTTATAAAAATATTAAAAAGAACAGGGCCCAGTACTGATCCCTGGGGGACGCCACTGATTACCTTTGTCCAATCTGAGTATGATCCATTTACTAATACTTGTTGCTCCCTATCTTTTATGATTATCTAAATGAAATTATGTTGCAGTTTATCTTCCCTTCAAATTCATGTATTAAGGTTCAGGAACTTAAATGTTTCCATAGATTCATAATATACTTTCTTGCAATATTTGATAAAAACAAAAGAGGAAAAAAGAAAAATGATGCTCACCACATAAGAAAAGTAATGTCATAAGTCAGTCAGTCCCACAAAGCTCTTAGCGCCACCTATCCGCATATAGGTAAGAGAAATAAACTACACTTCCCATGAAGCACTGCGTTGGACATGTGTCTGGGCGTACATTGCCTTTTCCAGCACTGTTTATTGCCGTACGTCGTTACGTCACCGGCCAAAGGATCTCTCGTTGTCTATCACCACATCAGTACTCGCTATTACTGGTGCCGCGGGTGGTTCGGTTTTAACGGATTGTGAGTTGCAAGTGCAGGACAAGATATTATTGTGTAGTCAGCAAGCAGGGCTGCTCCGTGTAAGGTGTGCACTGTACCGGGGGATTGTTATCTATTCGTTGTTTTCCGGAGGAAGACAAGGTGCAGATACCTCCTACACAGAGTGATCGTGACAGCTACCAGGAGCACGGGACCGGACGCGACAGCATTATCGCGCCGTAAGTGGTGATGTCACAGTGTAACTTGCCGAGATTAGGCAAGATGTGGTCCATATTATGCTTCAGGGATCTCTGCTTGTATCACTGGGCCTGCTTTGTGTGGCAGCCAGCACTGCTCGGGGTAATAGATGCTGGGGCACTAGGTACTGCTGCATCCTGTCATTTTAATCCATTGGCTTACAAAATATATGTAATGCATCGCAGTCTGTTCTGGCAGCCAGTGGCTTAGTTATAATGATCAAACCCCGGAAGGACATCTTTCTCTGGCAGTGTGATGATGGGAAGATGTGATCACCTTGAAATGATCCATCAGTGTATTTTGTCTGCACTTGGCTATTGGCACAAGCTGCTTGTAGATGGCCATGTAATCAGCCAGACCTCTTTGCTTATAGTTTGGGGCCATATTGGCCCAGTGCCTATATCCCATATGTGTAAAGAATTATTGGGGGTGAGATGAATCAGGGTTAAAATTAAAATCACAGCTAAGAACCAGATGTGTCCTACAACTGCCATTTTGTTTTCCATTTAATGCATTGCTTTGTGAGCTTGTGGACACTGCATCTTAGTGACTGGATCAGGAGAGATCATGGGAATGTTTTTCTTTTCATGCTGTGAACCCAATTGTTTTTCTTTTGTTTACTAACTGAAGTCTCACTTAAAGTAAACATTGGACAGGCTATTTAAGACATCCTTGTTTTCTGTGATTCTGTATTTCCTTTTTCCTTGTTTGGTTTAGCGCTTGCTGTAACCTGTGGTGTAAAGTTATATAGGCAGCATACAATTCCTTACCTTATTTTGAATTGTGTAATATCAGGCATGTTTTAAGGTTTGTTTGTTTGTTTTTTTTCAACTCAGATTTACAATTGTATTCAAACTATTGAACATAATTACATAGTGTGATAATAGTCAATGATTATATACAGCACATTATATATTGAGTATATACAAATATTAGCAACAGTGTTGTCAAAGCTACTTGCAGTTGCAAACAGAACTCTTGCGTGAGCAAAATCAACATTTAAAGGTCCATCATGGGAAAATAAATAAAATGCATGCTTATTCCTGCTCCATCAACATTGTAGAAGCACTGCTGGTCCAGAATGGGTCAACCAGTAGTGTCCAATCATCAGCGCTAGTCGCGTGACCCAGTTGTGTATCTAGTTATGTTGATTGGAGCAGGGACAGTTTCTGTCCAGGACTAGCAGTGCTCTGTGGGTCCTGAGCAGTACTTTTGTCTGTTTAGCACCTTTAAGGGGGTAAAACACAGAGAAGTGCAGGGTTGCTAATTTTAAAATGACATGCTCTGACGAATTAGAGCATGTAATTTTTCAACAATAATTCCCTTTAATTGCACTTATTCTTATTATTTATTTGTATAGCATGAACAATTCTGTAACCCTGGGTACAGAGATAGCGGTATACAATGACAATGATAAGTGATAAGATATATAACAGTCTAAACAAATCTAGTGGTTTCTTGTCTATCAATGCAAATGTAATAATCCTCAACCATTTATGACTCCTTTATTTGTATAGTAAAATGATAGTGTGTGACCAAGCAAAAAGAAGAAAAAAGTAGCCTTTTACTAAAAGTGTGATATTAGGAAATACCATATGTATGATGATTGGATACAGTATTGTGTAAGTGATTGTACGTTGTAGATAGTAATTTGAACACTTGAAGAAACTAAAATATGCAATGTAAATCCAGGTCTACCATTTCACCTCATATACAGGGGACAACATCTGTCTTTTCTTTGCAGGACCTCCCCTCTTTGTCATGCAGATGGCTGCTTTAGGACCCTGCTATTTATCTTTGCTGGACTTCCCCTCCCTCTTGTGTATCATGTCATGTTATGCTGCCCCCTCCCCCCACTGTGAGATGGGGGCTTCCTTTCTATTGTTGCAATCTCTTTCCCAGATGCAGAGGGAGACCGGGGAAGAAGGACTGACTTCCTTTATGTGTTCATTTTTTTTACCAGTCTTGTTGCTCTGTAGAGAGAGGCATTCTATCTTAGACTAGTGTGTACTATATGGATTTAATTATAATTAAAAACAAAATACTATGGCAAGAAATTGAGATCTAATATCTTGATGCTTTCAATTTGTTATTTACATATTATCTGGCGTCTGGATCACTTTTAAAAACACAAATTGTATATAGGCTGACAGATGCAGACTTTGAGGACTCTGCCATTGAGGCTTTACTCTTTACTTGCATGTAAAGTGACACATAAAAATAAGGAACATTCTCTAAATTAAAACCATAGCACAACCAAGCTGTTCAATGACAGATGTGTTTTATTGTGCCTTTCAGCCACAGCTGGTAAAAATGTTCTTCCTATATAAGGTCATAATCCATAGCATTAAGGGTTTTTAACTTGTATTAGCGTTTTTGAAGATATGTAGGAATTATAAGGTGGGGTGAAATGGTGTTAAATTTCAACATGTATTTGTAGACAGTTCATTTTCTTAGTTTGCATACTACAGCATATTTTATGAAGATGAATTGCCTATGTAGTCTGACCTTTTCTAAGTGTTGTTTTCTAAACTGCTACACTTAAAGGGACACTGAACCCACATTTTCTCTTTTGTGATTCAGATAGAGCATGCAATTTTTTTTTTATTTTTTTTATTTTGAAATTTCTTTATTTAACAATTATTATATTAAAAGAGAAAAAAAAATACACAGATATATTATACATATAGTTAAATTTCCCTCTCAACATTTCCTAAAATATACGCATGCACTTCACTTTATAATAGTTTTTCCTGCATTCATATAGCTCCTGTGTATGTGGATACAGAGATTCTACCCTTTGTTTATAGTTAAGTTGATTGGTTATAGCGTATGGTTTTTATATAGGATTGAGGTTTTATTCTCTATTATAAGCCTTTATATATCAAATTTTGAGTTTCTACATTAAATGTCTTTATATATTGTTCCCATTTGTTCATATATAAAGTTTTTCTCGTATAGGTATCCTCCATTACATCATATTTCTCTATTATTAGTTGTTGCCAAAAAAATTTCTTTAATCTAGCGATAGATGGACACTTTCTCTCTATCCAGAGTTTTGTAATTAATTTCCTTGCTAATATTATAACTATGGCAATGAATAATTTAAATTGAATAAGTTTTGGATTGGGGTTTTGTAAAAGAAATATCGTTTGTTTATCGATTATGATATTGCTTCCAATTATTTTTGAGAGCATGCAATTTTAAGCAACTTTTTAACTCCTTTTATCAAATTTTCTTTATTCTCTTGGTATCTTTATTTGAAAAGCAAGAATGTAAGTTTAGATGCCGGCCTATTTTTAGTGAACAACCTGGGTTGTTCTTGCTGATTGGTGGATAAATTTACCCACCAATAAACAAGTGCTGTCCAGTGGTCTGGACTGGCTACTTAGCTTAGATGTCGCCTTTTTCAAATAAAGATAACAAGAGAACAAAAAAAATAGATAGTAGGAGTAAATTAGAAAGTTGCTTAAAATTGCATGCTCTATCTGAATCACGAAAGAGAAAAAATTTGGGTTCAGTGTCCCTTTAAGTTCGGAAGTCAAGTCAGTTGTCATAATCGGTTATTTTTATGTCATGTAATCCTATATTGTAACAACAGTTCATTTTTTGTTGTATGTATTTAAGGACTAGTTCTTTATAGAGAAATTAGAAAGCTGCAGTGGGTTATAAAGGCTTCTAAAACACTTGAAAAAACTGTAAACATTAAAAAATATTTGCTCTACTTTGTCATGTGTTTACATTTGTCATAAAAACAAATAAACATTGGATTTTCTT
>NW_026511695.1:224624-284624 GCF_027579735.1 Bombina bombina
TTTGTAAATAGCAGCTATTAAACAGGGAGAACCACGGGCCAGTTCTATGGAGCGTTTACCTATACTTATGCATTTGTATATTAGCACATTCTCTTATAGTTTTACTTCTACACATTATATGATATGTACAGAGTACAACATTATTCATAAAATGATTAGGTGTTGCAAAGGTCACAAATTCATTAGTATACAGGGGGCCCTCGGTTTACAACTGTTCAATTTGCACAGTTTCTGAATAACAACCTTTTTTTTCAGTCATGTGACTGCTATTGAAAAGCATTGAGAAGCGATGCATTGATTAAAATAGCCAGTAGGTGGAGCTGTCCGCTTGTGTTGCAGCAAAGATATGCAATCCAAGCAAGCTGAAATTAATCAGTTTAACCAGACCTGAGCTATCGAGCAGCTTGCAAAGGAACACGATCTTTCTGTATATAAATCAGTCCAGATTGGAATGCTTAGAAAGAACTGTTTGCAGAAAAATGCAAGTAAAGTCTGTCGTGTGATTATTTTATTAGGTTTATAATGCTGTTTAGCATTTAAAGTCTTCATTTCAAAGCTTTAAAATAATGTATTAGGTGTTACTTATGCCAATTTTGAGAGGGGCCTGGAACCTAACTCCCTCACTTTCCATTGACTTACATTATAAACTGGGTTTCAATTTACAACGGTTTCGATTTACAACCATTCCTTCTGGAACCTAACCCCGGCATAAACTGAGGGCTACCTGTACATTGTTTTTCAGATGTCAATTTTACACATTCTTCGTTCAGTATTAAGCACGTTAGGCTGTACAAACCATACAATTTTGTAAAAAAAAAATATAAAGTCTATGTTCATACAACATATATTAATGCTTAGAAGAACAATGAATAATCAATATTTGTATTTAAAATCCTAGGGGATAGAATGCCCAATCTTTATATCCATTGTGTCTCTTTTGAGAAGCTCCTAATTTCTATTACCCCCTCTTTTGAGGGGGGTATTCTATCTATTACCATTGCTCTTAACATAGCCACTGTGTGTCCCATCTCCATAAAGTGCCTGGCTACCGGCTGATCACTTTTACCCTCTTTAATGGCTGATCTTATAGCACTTTTGTGATTGGCCAATCTCTCCGTGAAGGGGGTACTAGATTTACCAATATAATATTTTCCACATGAGCAAGTAAGGAAGTAAACAATATAGTCTGAGGTACATGTGTGTCTGATACTATATTTTTGTGTTTTTATAAGGGTGACTTAAATGTAGTCCCTGAATATAGTGTATTACATGTTACACAGTTTTTCACATTTAAAGGGACAGTCTAGTCCAAAATAAACTTTCATGATTCAGATAGAGAATGTAATTTTAAACAATTTACTTTTATCACCAATTTTGCTTTGTTCTCTTGGTATTCTTAGTTGAAAGCTAAACCTAGGAAGTTCATATGCTAATTTCTAAGCCCTTGAAGGCCGCCTCTTCTCTCAGGGCATTTTGACAGTTTTTCACCACTAGAGGGTGTTATATAGATAACACTATGCTGACGCACGTGGAGTTCCAGTGAGCCAGCTCTGATTGGCTAAAATGGATGTCTGTCAAAAGAACTGAAATAACAGGGCAGTTTGCAGAGGCTTGGATACAAGGTAATTACAGAGGTAAAAAGTGTATTTATATAACTGTTGGTTATGCAGAATTAGGGAATGGGTAATACAGGGATTATCTATCTTTTTTAACAATACAAATTCTGGTGTAGACTGTCCCTTTAAAGCACCTTGGTTTACCCTTTGGTAACAGGTCCTTTGTTCCAAGCCAACATCATTTGTTACAAGCATGGTCTTCAAGCTTTGTCCCTTTTTTATAAACCATTCTTGGAGGCTTCATGCCAATAAAGGGTAATGTGGGCTCTTCAGCTATAAGTTAGTGGACAGTTCTTGGTCATTGTTTTTCTAATGTGGTTACTAACTGGGGAGTATGTGGTGATGAAGTTAAGGGCAAAATTAACTTTCTTCAATGTTTTAGATATATGTATAAGTGTTCATTGATCTAAGTCACATATTTCAGTCCAAATACTGTCAATTTCTTTGGCTCTATATCCTCTAGCTATAAACTTATCTCTCATGCTAAGATATTGAGTTTCTTTGTTGCAGCTTTTAGTATTGTTACAAATAACTCTTCCCCTTTTAAACTGTGGAGGATGGTAACTTTGATATTGTAGTAAAGTATTCCTATCTGTGGGTTTTGAATATAGTTTTGTGCATAGTTTGCTAGATGTACCAATACTTATTTTTTATATCTCTGTATATATGTGTGTGTATATGTGTGTGTATATATATATATATATATATATATATATATATATATATATATATATATATATATATATATATATATATATATATATATATATATATGTGTGTGTATGTATATGTGTGTGTGTGTGTGTGTGTGTATATATATATATATGTATGTATGTATATATATATAATTCAGTGGTACTGCTTTCAATTTGGTTCGTTCATGTTAAGTTTGGAAAACCATTGTTGTAGTTCTGACTGGTTACCTCCCCATATTAAAAACACGTTGTCTATGTATCTACGATACAGTAATATAGTCTGATTAAATGTGTAATAAACATATCTATTCTCGTACCATGCCATAAACAAATTGGCATACGATGGGGCCATAGGAGACCCCATCGCTGTACCAACCAATTGCAGAAAAAAACATGTCATCAAACTTAAAATAGTTGTGTGTAAGACACATTTAAAGGAGATCCAATATAAACTCAATGGGAGGTCCTAGATAGTCAGGATCAGATTTAAAGGACCAGTTCACTCAGGAGATATAATTGTTTAGCAGCAATAACTCTATGTTAACAAGTGAAGTAGAATCTAAAACATAAATATTGTAATAAGGAAATATATTTTTTTTAACCTTTTCCCTTGCTTATTTTCCCTTCTGCCAGACAACCCTGGAACCCCCTGATGAAAGGGCTGTGCTTTGAAACTTTATTACCCTGCCCCATGGCCAATCAAGTTGCATTATGCAATTCTATGCTAAGTTTGCAAATTTAGCACTATGTGAGCACTAAAGGCTGTTGTGTTTATGTGCTCTCAGTCTTCTTTTGGGTAAACTGTCCCTTTAAGATTATCTCAAACAACTTCTATACCTAGGTCATGGGGTATACTCGTATATAAGCTGGTTACACAAAGGCTTACTAGAATTACATGTTCTGGGTATATATTATGAGACTAATAGAGTCCAATAGATAGGATTTAGTTTTTTTTTTAGGTTTATGCACAAAATTACAAACAATGAAGACTTAGCAGTACAAACATTTATCTCCACATGATAGAGCAAGCAACAACTTTTTTTCAAATAAAGCTACAAATTCCATGTGCAAACACAAAGTCAAAGATGGTAACACAATATAAATATGCACCAATAAATAGTGAAATGTAGGAGATTGCAAAGAGTTAAACTCGGATATGATACAGCTTGAGTAACCTTTGTTTTTTCTCAACTTTTAGGAAAATGTAAATCTTATTCTTTACCCCTAATGTAGAGTGTAAAAAAACTGGAAAACTTTTTACCCCATACGAAAGCTAGTGGTCTCTCTTGGACCTCCAGTATCATTATAAAATGAGTGAGGGGAAACGATATGTAGCAAATAGAAAACAAATAGAGCCACTCTTGGGCCCTTAGTAATATGTGCTTACTTTATGACAAAGAAATACATAAAACTAGTAATCCTAAACGTAGACAATGACATATGGAGGAGATTTTATGTGAGCCATTCTATAATTGAAGGGAGGATAAAATGTTAAGTTGTGAGCCACATTGGGAATTGTTCTAGTGTAGAATATTGAATTGCCTTAAATATACGTGGACTAAAAACTTCTACTAAGATATTATCTATATCTATCAAAAATAGTTTGCTTTAGTTCTACAGGGATTTGAGAACTCTTTAATAATAGTAGACCTATGAAATACAGCTATTGAGCTAGAAACTGTATAGCTCATATCATTTGAAGTCCCATATTATAATAACCTCTATCCACAGGGAAGTAGATATGCAGGACTTCCACTAGGCAACCATATATATTAGAAATATCTAAATACAAACATCATATAACAAGAACTAGATGTTATATATTGTACATTTGAAAGCTGAAACGGAACATCGGTAACAATTATTATTATTATTAGACGCAGAGTGACTCCAACTGAGTAAACTACATAGCGACTATTTTTTTTTTATCTGTATGACGATTAAACTCTACCAGCTCACAGGGGGATCAGATCAATAGATCTTCATAGATTAGAGTTAACTGTCACAAAAAATGTTGACGTTGCTAAATAGTAGTGGTGTGCCATTAGGGAAATACCCAGGTTTTATACCTCTTTGATAATATAGAGAGCCATGTAGGTACAACACAGTCAAACAGAAAAAGTCACATGAAGTGCAATTGACATGGAGACTGTCAGCATGTATAAAGAGTATAAGAAAAAACTCTACTATATAAATATGTATGACTCTCTTGTAAGGACCTGTGCTCTAGTAGCATGCAAGAACAGTTATCAAGTAGAGATTGAAATAGCAGTAAGTATCATAAAGTCCTCAAAGTCGGCTATAGGTTACTACACTGTATGCAGGGACAAGCAAAAGTGGAACTTGCCAGATCCCCCGTCCTGAACTACTTTATCAGCCCACTCCACATCTAAAGATTAACAGAGTCTCTTACTGGGTGAACTTCTAAAGCCAACGTCCAGCTAGCAGCCATCTTGCAGATGTTCCACAATGAGTGTATTGACAGACTCTGTGGTAGCTGAGCAGCAACCGATCTATTAGCAGCTCTCTCCAGCAATCTATCTACATTCAGCAGGTCAGTAGCATCTTCCCGGGAGTATCGATCTGCTAGAGTTTTTAACTGCTGCATTCTTTGTGGTGTCTGATAAAGGTTCTTCAGCTTGTTCTTGTATAAGGTATGTACTTCGCTCATGGAGATCGGCCGCATCTCTTGTGGCAAGCACCTTTGTAAATCCTCGCCAAGCGGCAGGTTCTTCATCTTCAGCTATATCCACTTTACAATTATTTAGCCGAGTAGCCTCAGTCCCACACCTAACAAACAGGCCATCAAAGCTTTCCACCATTTCTCTTCTATAATCATCCACAAGGCTCCGTAATCTCAATGTTAGATCCTCCATATTATCACAGTCCAAAGTATTGTTTGTATACAAATGTGGTTGTTGTTAAGCTCAACTGGCTGGTTTGACTAGAATGTCAGGAAAATGGGGGGGGGGGGGTTGAATGAGGTTCTAGGCCATCCTCAGGCCTCCATTGCATACATCATCAATTCCTGTCTGCTGGACTTCCATCAAATATAAATATTGCTCAGAGTAGCTCCACAGGTATTAATTATCACCACTTCGCTAATGGAAGTCTTAGTGTATGGGATGTAGTAGTGGTAATCTGCAATTTTTATCAGCTCCAATATTTAGCCCTAGTTAAAGAGCAGTCATCTTGGTCGCTGGTCGGACATGCCCCCCCCCCCCCCCAGGATTTAGTTTTTTTTTTACAGTGTTCTGTAAGTGAAAATCTATGTATTGGGCCACACCTTGAAAAAGTGAGCCAATGGCTGATACAATTGGCCGTCCTGGCAGTCTATTTACATTTTTGTGTATCTTCGAAACCGTGTATATGGTAGGATATTTAGGAAAATCATTAATGAGAAACTTATAAATGGTCTCATCTATATATCCCTAAATCTGATAATAGAAGTAAATCTGATAATTGTATGCTCTATTTGTGCGTTTTTAAAAGAACATTTTCAGAGGCACCAGCTTCTACTGAGCATGTGCAAGAGTTCACAGTATATGCATTTGAGTCCGTAATTGGCTAATGGTTGACTTGACCCAGTGGGAATGAAAATGGAAGCGATCTTTAAAAAATCATCAGCAATGTTGTTTTATTATACATTTGGAGATTATGCAATGCTACTGTATTTAAAGGATGACTAACTGCAGTTAAATTGCCCAATCACGAAATGCGTAATAAAACATAATTTATGCTTACCTGATAAATTTATTTCTCTTGTAGTGTATCCAGTCCACGGATCATCCATTACTTGTGGGATATTCTCATTCCCAACAGGAAGTTGCAAGAGGACACCCACAGCAGAGCTGTAATATAGCTCCTCCCCTAACTGTCATAGCCAGTCATTCGACCGAAAACAAGCTGAGAAAGGAGGAACCATAGGGTGTAGTGGTTACTGTAGTTTAAATTTAAAAATTACCTGCCTTAAAATGACAGGGCGGGCCGTGGACTGGATACACTACAAGAGAAATAAATTTATCAGGTAAGCATAAATTATGTTTTCTCTTGTTAAGTGTATCCAGTCCACGGATCATCCATTACTTGTGGGATACCAATACCAAAGCTAAAGTAGACGGATGAAGGGAGGGACAAGGCAGGAACTTAAATGGAAGGAACCACTGCCTGTAAAACCTTTCTCCCAAATATAGCCTCCGAAGAAGCAAAAGTATCAAATTTGTAAAATTTTGAAAAAGTATGAAGCGAAGACCAAGTCGCCGCCTTGCAAATCTGTTCAACAGAAGCCTCATTTTTAAAGGCCCAAGTGGAAGCCACAGCTCTAGTGGAATGAGCTGTAATCCTTTCAGGAGGCTGCTGTCCAGCAGTCTCATAGGCTAAGCGGATTAAGCTTCTTAGCCAAAAAGAAAAAGAGGTTGCCAAAGCCTTTTGACCTCTCCTCTGTCCAGAGTAGACAACAAACAAAGCAGATGTTTGACAAAAATCTTTAGTAGCTTGTAAGTAAAACCTTAAAGCACAGACCACGTCCAGATTGTGTAACACAAGGATGGAACCACAATCTCTTGATTGATATTCTTGTTAGATACCACCTTGGGTAAGAACCCAGGTTTGGTACGCAGGACTACCTTATCCGTATGAAAAATCAGATAAGGAGAATCACATTGTAAGGCAGATAGCTCAGAGACTCTACGAGCCGAGGAAATATCTACCAAAAAAAAAAAGAACTTTCCAAGATAAAAGTTTATCTATGGAATGAAGAGGTTCAAACGGAACTCCTTGAAGAACCTTAAGAACCAAGTTTAAGCTCCATGGTGGAGCAACAGGTTTAAACACAGGCTTGATTCAAACTAAAGCCTGACAAAATGCCTGAACGTCTGGAACATCTGCCAGACGCTAGTGCAAAAGAATAGACAGAGCAAAAATCTGTCCCTTTAAGAAACTAGCTGACAATCCTTTTTCCAAACCTTCTTGGAGAAAAGATAAAATCCTAGGAATCCTGACCTTACTCCATGAGTAACCCTTGGATTCACACCAATAAAGATATCTACGCCATACCTTATGGTAAATTTTCCTGGTGACAGGCTTTCGTGCCTGTATTAAGGTATCAATAACTGACTCAGAGAAGCCACGCTTTGATAAAATCAAGCATTCAATCTCCAGGCAGTCAGCCTCAGAGAAATTAGATTTGGATGGTTGAAAAGACCCTGAAGTAGAAGGTCCTGTCTCAGAGGCAGAGACCATGGTGGAAAGGATGACATATCCACTAGATCTGCATACCAGGTCCTGCGTGGCCACGCAGGTGCTATCCGAATCACTGATGCTCTCTCCTGCTTGATCTTGGCAATCAGTCGAGGGAGCAGAGGAAACGGTGGAAACACATAAGCCAGGTTGAAAGACCAGGGCGCTGCTAGAGTATCTATCAATGTCGCCTTGGGATCCCTGGACCTGGATCCGTAACACGAAGCTTGGCGTTCTGGCGAGACGCCATGAGATCCAGTTCTGGTTTGCCCCAACGGAGAATCAGTTGTGCAAATACCTCCGGATGGAGTTCCCACTCTCCCGGATGAAAAGTCTGACGACTTAGAAAATCCGCCTCCCAGTGCTCTACACCTGGGATATGGATAGCTGATAGGTGGCAAGAGTGAATCTCTGCCCAGTCAATTATTTTTTAAACTTCTAACATCTCTAGGGAACTTCTTGTTCCCCCTCGATGGTTGATGTAAGCTACAGTCGTGATGTTGACCGACTGAAATCTGATGTACCTCAGAGTTGCTAACTGAGGCCAAACCTGAAGAGCCTTGAATATCGCTCTTAGTTCCAGAATATTTATTGGAAGGAGAGACTCCTCCTGAGTCCACGATCCCTGAGCCTTCAGGGAGTTCCAGACTGCACCCCAACCTAGAAGGCTGGCATTTGTTGTTACAATAGTCCAATCTGGCCTGCGAAGGTCATACCTTTGGACAGATGGACCCGAGATAGCCACCAGGGAAGAGGATTCCTGGTTTCTTGGTCCAGATTCAGTTGAGGGGCCAAATCTGTGTAATCCCTGCTCCACTGACTGAGCCTGCATAGTTGCAGCGGTCTGAGATGTAAGCGTGCAAACGGCACTATGTCCATTGCCGCTACCATTAAGCCGATTACTTCCATACACTGAGCCACCAAAGGGCGCGGAATGGAATGAAGAACCCGACAGGAATTTAGAAGCTTTGATAACCTGGACTCCGTCAAGGTAAATTTTCATTTCTACAGAATCTATCAGAGTCCCTAGAAAGAAAACTCTTGTGAGTGGGGATAGAGAACACTTTTCCTCGTTCACTTTCCACCCATGCGACCTCAGAAATGCCAGTACTACGTCCGTATGAGACTTGGCAATTTGGAAGTTTGACGCCTGTATCAGGATGTCGTCTAAAAAAGGGGCTACTGCTATGCCCCGCGACCTTAGGACCGCCAAAAGCGACCCTAGAACCTTTGTAAAGATTCTTGGGGCTGTAGCTAATCCAAAGGGAAGAGCTACAACTGGTAATGCCTGTCTTGAAAGGCAAACCTGAGAAACCGATGATGATCTTTGTGTATCGGAAAGTGAAGATAAGCATCCTTTAGATCCACTGTAGTCATATATTGACCCTCCTGGATCAGTGGTAGGATGGTACGAATAGTTTCCATCTTGAACAACGGAACTTTGAGGAATTTGTTTAAGATCTTTAGATCCAAAATTGGTCTGAAGGTTCCCTCTTTTTTGGGAACCACAAACAGATTTGAGTAAAAACCCTGTTCCTGTTCCTCCTTTGGAACTGGATGGATCACTCCCATAACTAGGAGGTCTCGTACACAGTGTAAGAATGCCTCACTCTTTATCTGGTTTGCAGATAATTGTGAAAGGTGAAATCTCCCTTTTGGGGGGGAAGCTTTGAAGTCCAGAAGATATCCCTGGGATATAATTTCCAACGCCCAGGGATCCTGAACATCTCTTGCCCACGCCTGGGCGAAGAGTGAAAGTCTGCCCCCTACTAGATCCGTTACCGGATAGGGGGCCGTTCCTTCATGCTGTCTTAGAGGCAGCAGCAGGCTTTTTGACCTGTTTACCTTTTTTCCAGGTCTGGTTTGGTCTCCAGACCGTCTTGGATTGAGCAAAAGTTCCCTCTTGTTTATTATTAGAGGAGGTTGATGCCGCACCTGCCTTGAAGTTTCTAAAGGCACGAAAATTAGACTGTTTGGCCCTAGATTTGGACCTGTCCTGAGGAAGGGCACAACCTTTTCCTCCCGTGATATCAGCAATAATGTCCTTCAAACCAGGCCCGAATAGGGTCTGCCCCTTGAAGGGAATGTTAAGTAGCTTAGATTTTAAAGTCACGTCAGCTGACCATGATTTAAGCCATAGCGCTCTGCGCGCCTTTATAGCAAAGCCAGAATTCTTAGCCGTTTATTCAAATGAACAATGGCATCAGAAATAAATAATTGGCTAGCTTAAGTGCTCTAAGTTTGCCAAGTATGTCATCCAATGGAGTCGCTACCTGTAAAGCCTCTTCCAGAGACTCAAACCAGTACGCCGCAGCAGCAGTGACGGGGGCAATGCATGCAATGGGCTGTAGGATAAAACCTTGTTGAATAAATATTTTCTTAAGGTAACCTTCTAATTTTTTATCCATTGGCTCTAAAAAAGCACAACTATCCTCGACAGGGATAGTAGTACGCTTTGCTAGAGTAGAAACTGCTCCCTCCACCTTAGGGACTGTCTGCCATAAGTCCCGTGTGGTGGCGTCTATTGGAAAACATTTTTCTAAAAATAGGAGGGGAAGAGAACGGCACACCTGGTCTATCCCATTCCTTATTAATAATTTCTGTAAACCTTTTAGGTATTGGAAAAACATCAGTACACACCGGCACTGCAAAGCATTTATCCAGTCTACAAAATTTCTCTGGCACTGCAATGGTTTCACAGTCATTCAGAGCAGCTAAAACCTCCCTAAGTAACACGCGGAGGTGTTCAAGCTTAAATTTAAATGTAGAAATATTAGAATCAGGTATCTTTCCTGAGTCATTAACATCACCCACTGACTGAAGCTCTCCTTCCTCAGCTTCTGCATATTGTGAGGCAGTATCAGACATGGTTCTTAAAGCGTCAGTATGCTCTGCATTTTGTCTCACCCCAGAGCTATCTCGCTAAGCTCTAAGTTCAGGTAGTCTGGCTAATACCGCTGACAGTGTATTATTCATGACTGCCGCCATGTCTTGTAAAGTAAACGCTATGGGCGCCCTAGATGTACTTGGCGCTATTTGAGCGTGAGTCCCTTGGGCGGGAGTCAAAGGGTCTGACACGTGGGGAGAGTTAGTCGGCATAACTTTCCCCTCGTCAGATTCCTCTGGTGATAATTTTTTTAAAAACAGAATATGATCTTTATTGCATAAAATGAAATCAGTACATTTGGTACACATTCTAAGAGGGGGTTCCACCATGGCTTTTAAACATAATGAACAAGGAGTTTCTTCTATGTCAGACATGTTTATACAGACTAGCAATGAGACTAGCAAGCTTGGAAAACACTTTAAATCAAGTTAACAAACAAATATAAAAAACGGTACTGTGCCTTTAAGAGAAACAAATTTTGTCAGAATTTGAAAAACAGTGAAAAAATGCAGTAAATCAAACGAAATTTTTACAGTGTATGTAATAGGCTAGCAGAGCATTGCATCCACTTGCAAATGGATGATTAACCCCTTAGTTAAAAAAACGGATCAAAAAAACGAAATAGACTTTTTTTTTTTTTTTTTTTTAACAGTCACAACCAACTGCCACAGCAAGCTGTGGTCCTACCTTCCCCAATAAACGACTTTGGAAAGCCTTTGAGCCCTTTAGAGATGTCCTATAGCATACAGGGGACTCCTGAGGGAAGCTGGATGTCACAGTTTGTAATTTTAACTGCACCAACTGTAACTTTTATACTATAACAGTGGAAAGCCTCAGTAAAACTGTTTCTAGTCAAAATTTAAGCCAGCCATGTGGAAAAAACTAGGCCCCAATAAAGTTTTATCACCAATGCATATATAAAAACGATTAAACATGCCAGCAAACGTTTATATTGCAATATCATAAGGGTATTACCCCTGGGAGTAAGCATGACACCAGTCGTTATTAAATCACTGTATTCAGGCTTAACTTACATTAATCCGGTATCAGCAGCATTTTCTAGTGTTTTCCATCTCTAGAAAAAATTATAACTGCACATACCTGATAGCAGAATAAACTGCACGCCATTCTCTCGCTGAAGTTACCTCATCTGTGTAATCCCCTCAGACATATGTGAGAATAGCAATGGATCTTAGTTACAACCTGCTAAGATCATAGAAACCTCAGGCAGATTCTTCTTCTATTTAATGCCTGAGATAAAATAGCACAACTCCGGTACTATTTAACCCCTTAATGACCACAATGTACCCTGTATGTCACTGGTCGTTAAGGGTTTTTTCAGGACATAATAGCACAAGTCTAGCAAGAACACACTATTAATGCCTTCCCTCCAGCAGGCTTTGTGGAATAGAGCAGTCTCAACGCTGGTGGCAAGACCGCGCTTTAAAACAATCAAGTCCCAAAAAAGGCCAGTGACATACAGGGTACGTCGCTGGTCCTTAAGGGGTTAAAAATAACAAACTTTTGATTGAAGAAAATAAGCTAACTATATTTAACCACTCTCTCCTACAATATCCTAGCTTGTTGAGAGTTGCAAGAGAATGACTGGGTATGACAGTTAGGGGAGGAGCTATATTACAGCTCTGCTGTGGGTGTCCTTGCAACTTCCTGTTGGGAATGAGAATATCCCACAAGTAATGGATGATCCGTGGACTGGATACACTTAACAAGAGAAAAAGACAATGCAATATAATTTTATCAGAAACTAAATCTTCTTATTTGAAATTTAGACTATTTTTGAAGTTGGTTACATTTTCAGTTCCCCTGTATCATGTGACAACCATCAGCCAATCGCAACATGCACATACATATATACTGAGCACTCTTGCACATGCTCAGAAGGAGCTGGTGCCTCAAAGTGTGAATATAAGAAAAACTGCACATTTTGACAATAGTTAATTGGAAATTTTTTCGAAATTTGTGTTTTAGATCTGAATCATGAAAGTTTAGTGTCCCTTTAAAGGGACAGTTTACTCAAAAAAATGTCTCCCCTTTAATGTGTTCCCAATGATACACTTTACCTGCTGGAGTGTATTAAATTGTTTACAAGTATTTCCATTACCCTTATATTGGCATTTGAAATAGTTTATTTAGCCTGTGGTATCCCCACCCATCCTGAAAGTTTTTGGCCTCAAGGCCAAGCTGTATTAACACAGCAAGTAGAAGAAATTACACTCCCAATGGGTTATAGAAGAGATAAGGTAATAAAATGTTAATTTCCCATTGTTCTCTCCAAGTATTGGTGATTGGTTTATGGACAGATATAAGATAAAGAAGCAGGTATATGTACACAATGTGATAAAGTAATAAGATTGGATTATACCCACAAGCTCAGCCCATTTTATTAGGTTGTGGCTTCAAAACACAAAATCAGCTATTTCATATACACAAATAAGCCTTAAAAAAAGCAAATCTCATACATTTTATTCTCTGTAGCTGGTAAAAAGAAAATTGGAAACACATTAAGGGATAAACAACTTTATAGTATACTGTCCTTTTAATGGTCCTTTAACTAAACCGATAGATTATTTCTTCATTTATTATAAATAAATTGTAATACAAATATATTCTTTTAATCTCAATTAAATAACTGGAAACTGGAAGTGTACTTCTCCAGCTGTTTATTTTTAACTATAAATGCTTGTACCTTGCTATAAATAATTTGTTTGATATATAATAAGCTTTTTTTGGATTTCTTCTCTAGAACTGAGAGCAAAAGGTCCTTCTCTCTGGCTTAAAATGGGAGATGCTGAAAATTTCAGAGTTGGTATTTCAGTTCTGAAGTATGTTAAAGGGACAAAATGTCTATCTTTTATATAAAAGAGCGATATTTAAACATATTAAAATATGTTTAAGAAAAGTCATCAAAGGGACATATTACTCATTAATTTTTCTGCCATATTATGAAAGCGTTAAAAAATAAAATAAAAAAATATTGTAATATTTGTTTTGTATTGAAAAGCTTACTATTAGCTTTTTAAATGTAAAATGAAACTTCTGCATATCACTGCATCATATGTAAACAGGATTTCTTTTTCTGTATTGTGAGTGCAATTCCTTATTTTTGTTTTATGATGTTTAATATTTTAATACAACTCAATAAAAAAGTAAATATAAAATGAAACTAACAGTAAGTACTGCTCACAAGCTGATATGAATTATTCCCACAGAAAACAGTTGGTTTATTTAACCCCTTAACGGCCACGACGTACCATGTACGTTGCCAGTCATTAAGGGTGTTACAATATACTGTGTTTTTGCTGATGCATGTTTTGATTCAGGTGTACTATTTGTGAATGATTGGTTAATATCGCAGTAGTGTTTTCTGCACCTTACTAAAAGCAGGATTTATCAAAGCAATTCTCCCAAAATTGCGTCTATAAATGCGCATACGACTAAATCCCCTAATTTATTTAATGCATAGTACACCTAAAATTGGGCAAGGCCAGCTATACATCTCACTTTTTTTAGTGTACGCCAAGGTGCACTGGTCTGCTTAAAAAAAGGTTAAATTGTCTAGTTTTAATCACATTTCCTAGAGTCCTTCTTAGCATTATGCCCAAGTGACAATTTTATCGTTTTTTTTTTTTTTGTGCCTTTTGGAGAACGCAAAGTTCTCCTTCAAATATGCACATTATAGCTCTCCATAGGTACTGTGGGGAACAGCATTAGAAATCATTGTGTCTTTGAGCTTGTGTCATGTTTATGTCTATTTCTGATGGAGAACTTTCTGATTCTAGCAGGTCTATCTTTATCTAGATACATATGCCAAATATAGAAGGCTAAATTTTCCCACAAAGAACAAAAATTGTATTAACAATTTGAATGTGTTATGGTTATATAAGGTCATTATTATAACAGTTACAGTAAAAATGTATTGTGGTAACCAAAATGAGTGCGCAGATTTGCCCCATGTAAAACATAAATCTAATAGATAAATTGAAGAGGGCAAATAATACTTCCTAAAAAAACTGGTGCGCTTCTCCAAGGACGAGCTGCAGGCAACTCAGCTGATAATACATAGGAGAATTCTCCTAGCCCTTGATAAATCTAGCCCTAACTGTGCTGCACTTTCTTATTCAGTCCTTATCTGCAGTTAGACAGGAAGTGTGGGCAGCTTCTTTGCCAATAGTGATGTTGCAAGGCAACATGTCACAGCTGTTCAAGTAAACAACTACTCTAGTGTTTTGAAATTGCATATGAATTCTGCTGTACTCATACTATGGGAAATGTATCATGTTTCCTATCATTTAATGCTGAATTGTTGCCTGAGAAAATAGTTTTCCAACTTTTGGTTAATCTAACAGTGAAAAATTGGCAGTATCATTCTCTGGAGGTATTTTATGAGGTCATTTTGTGTGTGCAGAATATATTTTGGCAGATAAGCATTTTATATTAAAAAAATGAGCCATTTCAGCTTTTAGTGAAAGGCACTTTGCAGACAGAATATTTTATTTATTATGAATAAAATATAGTCTCAGTGCATTTACGTAATTTTTTTTAATTTACTTATAGCCCTAAATGCAGAACATTCTATGATCTGAGATGAAATCACAGAAAATGCAGCATGTCTGCAGAAAGAATGGGACACATTCAGGAACTGTTAGTACTTTTTGCTTTGCAGCACTGCTCCACATCAGGCTGTTCTCTTCAAACAGCGCAGTGCTACCGCTGTGTAAGTTTTGCCTAACATTGCAGCTAGAGCAAAGTATATGTATAAAAAGTGCCTTTGACATTTTATTTTAAAAATTTGCAGCCGAAGGAGTTTAAAGGGACACTGTACCCAAAAATTTCTTTTGTGATTCAGATTGAGCATGAAATTTTAAGCAAAGTTCTAATTTACTCCTATTATCAAATTTTCTTCATTCTCTTGGTATCTTTATTTGAAATGCAAAAATGTAAGTTTAGATGCCGGCCCATTTTTGGTGAACAACCTGGGTTGTCCTTGCTGATTGGTGGATAAATTCTCATCCACCAATAAAAAAGTGCTGTCCAGAGTACTGAAACCAAAAAAAAGCTTAGATGCCTTCTTTTTCAAATAATGATAGTAAGAGAACGAAGACAAATTGATAATAGGAGTCAATTAGAAAGTTGTTTAAAATTGCATGCTCTTTCTGAATTATAAAAGAAAAAATTTGGGTTCAGTGTCCCTTTAAAATTCCCTGTTCTGGAAGTGCTGAAATCGGCTTTGTGTAGGTACATAATTTACACTCCCCACCTGGCTTGTTCTTCTGCTTCAGTCCCTAGTCAGTGACTGATAACATTGGGAAATGTAGGAATGGTAAAAAAACAGGGGTGTGTGCTGCCGTGGGTCCCCCTGCCCCCCTAGTTGGGCAGATGTTATTTAAACTTGCTGCACGGGTTATCTAAATAATACATCTGGTGCTGCAAATTACACGCACTGCTTAACACTACAAGCTCTGGACTTAAAGGGACAGGACAGTCTAGTCAAAATTAAACTTTCATGATTCAGATAGGGCATGCAATTTTACTTCTACTATCTAATTTGCTCAATTCTTTAGATATCCTTTGTTGAAGAAATAGCAATGTACATGTGTGAGCCAATCACACAAGGCCTTTATGTGCAGCAACCAATCAGCAGCTACTGAGCATATCTAGATATGCTTTTCAGCAAGTGATATCAAGAGAATGAAGCAAATTAGATAATAGAAGTAAATTAGAAAGTTGTTTAAAATGACATGCTCTTTCTAAATCATGAAAGAAAAAAATTGGGTTTCATGTCCCTTTAAGTTCAGGGTGCAGTGAGTGTAAATTGCAGCTACCATGTCTTTGCAGCACTTGATTTATTATTTAGATAACCTGTGCAGCAAGTTTGAATAAAGTCTGCCCAGCTAGGAGGGCAGGGGGACTGACACACACTTATATACACTTTTCCTCAACTTCCCCATGGGGAGTGTAAATTACCTACACAAAGCTGATATCAGCAATGCCGGAACAGGGGATTGTATACTTACTTATACTTTAGCTGCAAATTTTTTATTAATTTAATATATGTGTGTGTGTGTGTGTGTATGTATATATATATATATTTTTATATATATATATATATATATATATATATATATTTCTCAAACACACATGCATTATTCTTGATTACAATATTGTATTTTAATTTTTGACCTTACTGTTCCTTTAATGTTTTTGCCATTTTGTTCTAAAGCCCAGCACATACCTTTTTTTTTTTTTTTTTTTTTAACCAGCAACTATACTGTATTACTATCTCTGCTTAAAGGGCCACTAAAGTCAAAATTACACTTTCATGATTTAGATAGAGCATGCAATTTAAAACCTATTTCAAATATTCTTTTATTATCAAAATATGCACATTCTTACATACATACTTTTCTGAGGCTACATATCCCTCTGTGTGTGTGTGTGTGTGTGTGTGTGTATATATATTTATATATATATTTATTGAGCAATTTAATTTAGTCTGTTAAAAGTCCTGCATTTTTTGTAATGATTTTTCCCAATGTCTCAATTCTAATGTCTAGTTAATTGCCATGTGATGCTCACTCCTTATCAATACTTGTTATAACTCTAAAATTTATAGTTTTCTTATGTCACAGTTTTAACCCCCTCCAAATTTTATTGTCTACTTAACTCATCTCACCCTGACCAGATTCTAACATTCCAATTGGCCTTACCAACTGTCTTTGATTAGCAATTAATTAAATTTAGTGGACTCAGCTGACTGCCCTACCTGTATATATTGCAGACTAGCTTGGGGAAGTGCATTGCACAGGGGTGAGTGCATTGGTTACAGGGCTGTGTACTTTTTAACAATAGCATATGTTCACATTTTCAAAGAGAACATTTTATAAGTGAGGCATTAATTTTTAAGAATTATACAAGAATTGAACAAGGATTGGGCAAGGGGCAAGACACAAGGCAAGTACTCTTGTATTGCTATGTTTTATGTATATCATTGTATCCTTTTGCAAGTGCTGCTGTAACACTGTGTCTTATGTGTTTACTTGGTTCCCACTTTCAGAATAATGCTCAATATCTTCATACTCCTTTTTGCTACCTCTTGTCTCTACAACAAACTACATTACTCAGTTACTCCTTCTCCCTCTCCACCTGCACTGTTCATTAGCCCATCTCTCTTATACTCACCTTACTTTTGTACTCATGAACTCTACTTATTCCTAAATACTCTCTCTCCCCCTGCACTTCAGTTAAACAACAGTCTCATTACTGCAAATCTGCTTCTCATCTCATGTCACTCTCCCTCTTGCTCATACTAGCTGCTGGCGACATTTCCCCTAATCCTGGTCCCTCACAACCTCCTAACCTTTCACATCCTTGTGTGCCTTTCAATAGACTTCATAAACTAAACTCTGGTAACCTTAATCACATTCCTCTTACATCTAAAAACCCCTCCCACTTCACTTGTGCACTCTGAAACTCTCGCTCTGTTTGCAACAAGCTAACTTCTATCCATGATCTCTTTATCTCCCACTCTCTTAAACTCCTGGCTCTTACAGAAACCTGGCTCTCTACTTCAGACACAGCATCCACTGCTGCACTGTCACATGGGGGTCTCCATTTCAGCCACACTCCTAGGTTTGGCAATAGACAAGGAGGTGGTGTCGGTATTTTACTTTCCTCTCGTTGCACCTTCCAACAAATACAGCCCTTCTCTTCACTCACATTTTCTTCATTTGAAGCACACATGATTCGGCTATTCTCTCCCCTCTCTATACGTGTTGCAGTCATATACCGCCCCCCTGGCTCCCCAACTCAATTTTTAGATCACTTTGCTGCCTGGCTTCCTTATTTCCTTTCCTCAGACACCCCTGCCCTCATTCTTGGCGACTTCAACATCCCCCTTAACAATCCCACTGCCTCATCTGCTAAACAACTTCTGCAACTCACTTCCTCTTTCGGCCTATCACAATGGACTGATTCTCCCACTCACAAAGACGGTCACTGACCTGATCTTTAGCTATCGATGCACTCTCTCAAACTTCTCAATCTCCCCTTTTCCTCTTTCTGACCACCATCTCCTTACCTGCAACATATCATCCCTTCCTACAACTCTCCCACCTTCTACTCCTCACACCAAACTTCACAGAAGCATTAGGTCTTTAGATCAGTAACAACTTGCTAATTCCCTTCAACCGCTCCTCTCATCCTTCTCCTCCTTTTCCTGCCCTGAACAATCTATCCGCCACTATAATTCCACCCTTATATCCGTCCTTGACAATCTCGCCCCTCTTACCACTGCTAGGAAATCACACACTCATCCCCAGCCCTGGCATACTCCTCTGACACGGTACCTACGCAGATGTTCCCGTACTGCTGAACGGCATTGGAGAAAATAACGGAGTTCAGCTGATTTTCTTCATTACAAATTCATCTTGAACTCCTACTACTCTGCCCTTAATCTCCACAAGCAACACTACTTCTCTACTCTTATATCTAATCTTTCTTCAAACCCAAAACGTCTGTTCTCCACTTTCAATACTCTCCTCCGCCCTCCTCCACTTCCTAATACAACTTCTCTGTCAGCTCAAGACTTTGCCAGTCACTTCACTAACAAAATTGATTCCATCAGACATGAAATCAGTTCTCAACACAATTCCATTCTCTTCCCCCCCCTCAAATACTCTCACTCAACCACAACCCTCATAACCTGAAACTTAGTTCATTCTCCCCTGTTACTGAGGACGAAGTTTCAGCACTTATACTGTGCTCTCACCTCACTACCTGTCCCCTTGACCCTATCCCCTCACAGCTGCTCCACTCTCTCTCTCTGCTACCCTTACCCTTATACTAACACACATTTTCAACCTCTCCCTCAGCACTGGTACATTTCTCTCATCAATGAAACATGCACTGGTCACACCTATCCTCAAAAAACCTTCCCTTGATCCTACCTCCCCATCCAACTACCGCCCAATTTCCCTCCTCCCTCTTGCTTCAAAGCTTCTTGAAAAACTAGTATATGCACGCCTATCCCATTTCCTTACGTTAAACTCCCTTCTTGACCCGCTGTAATCTGGATTTCGTCCCTATCACTCCACAGAGAAAGCTATTGTTAAGGTCACCAACGACCTACTTACAGCTAAATCAAAAGGCCACTTCTCTCTGCTTATCCTCCTTGATCTGTCCGCAGCCTTTGACACTGTCGACCACCCTCTTTTGCTCCAAACCCTCCAATCCTTCGGCATCTGTGACACAGCCCTTTCGTGGCTCTCTTCCTACCTGTCAAACCGTACCTTCAGTGTAGCCTTCTCTGGGGCCTCCTCTGCCCCGTCACCACTTTCTATCGGAGTACCGCAAGGCTCTGTCCTTGGTCCCCTTCTCTTCTCAATCTATACGTCATCACTAGGTTCCCTAATTAAGTCCCACGGTTTCCAATATCATTTGTATGCCGATGACACCCAAATCTACTTCTCTGCACCAGAACTATCTCCTTCCTTGCTAACCCGTGTCACTAACTGTCTCTCTCACATCTCTTCCTGGATGTCCTCTCACTAGCTAAATCTCTCCAAAACTGAGCTCCTCATTTTCCCCCCTTCTTTCAAAATCTCCACCCCCAATATCTCTATAACTGTCGACAACTCCATCATTACCCCTACCCCGCATGCCCGATGTCTCGGGGTCACATTTGACTCAGATCTTTCCTTCACTCCTCACATTCAGTCTTTGGCTACAGCCTGCCGCTTCCACCTTAAAAACATCTCTAAAATTAGACACTTCCTTACACAAGACACAACTAAGATTTTAATCCACTCTCTCATTCTTTCCCGCCTTGATTACTGCAACTCTGTCCTCTCTGGTCTCCCCACCTGCCGCCTAGCTCCTTTACAATCCATAATGAATGCCTCTGCCAGACTCATCTTCCTTACACGTCGCTCTTCATCTGCTGCGCCTCTCTGCCAATCCCTTCACTGGCTTCCTCTTGCCTCTAGGATCAAACACAAAACTCTCACTCTTACATACAAAGCCCTCAACTGCACTGCTCCCCCCTACATCTCAGACCTTGTCTCCAGATACTCTCCCTCCCGTCCCCTTCGCTCTGCTCATGACCTCCTACTCTCCTCCTCTCTTGTCACCTCATCACACTCCCGTTTACAGGACTTCTCCAGACTGGCTCCCATCTTGTGGAACTCTCTGCCTCGCTCCACAAGACTCTCTTCTAGTTTTAAAAGCTTCAAGTGCTCCCTAAAGACTCTACTGTTCAGGGACGCATACAACCTATGCTAACCTTTCCTAATACCAGTTCCTCTCCTCCACTGCAATCCCCTGAACCCTCTTAGCATGTAAGCCTAAAAGTCCAGCTGTTTGTAGATCACCTTCTTAAGAGCTGACTACAACAGTGCAACTCTTGGCAGGGCCCTCTACCCTATAATTGTTTTGTTGTACTCCCCCTTTGTTTATAGCGCTGCAGAATCTGTTGGCGCTCTACAAATAACCGATAATAATAATAATAATAATACATATCCTACTGAACATGTGCAAAAAGTGCACAGTATATTGTAGTATGTATATGCATTGTGTGACTGGATGATGGCTGTCACATGATGCATGGGGGGGGGTTGGATTAACTTTTGAAATTTGCATGGAAATATTCTTCTTATTTCAAATTCTAAGTGTTACTGTATTGTATTTTGTTTTAGTGTATTTCTCAGCTATTCAATTCCACAGTATTTAGTGGCCCTTTAAGCCATTTGCAGAATAATGTAGTACCTGTGCGGCCAGGATAGCTTTGTTTTTAAAACATTCATCATTAGGTGTTTGAAGTGTACAGCTTTATTGTGTGAACAACATGCCTCCAGGTCAAGTTGCTGAATAGGGTCACTACCACTTATGAAACCAATTACAAGATTTGCACATTATACAAACGGCCTGTAGAAATGTTTACCTTTAAACACTACTTATGTATTGCAAAATACACACATTCCATGTGTTTATAAGCTGCTGAGGAAACTGAAGAAATGAAAGTTGAACGTCATAAGCTCTGGGTTAAAGGCAGGGATTTCTCTTGTTAAGTGTATCCAGTCCACGGATCATCCATTACTTATGGGATATTAACTCCTCCCCAACAGGAAGTGCAAGAGGATTCACCCAGCAGAGCTGCCATATAGCTCCTCCCCTAACTGCCATTACCAGTCATTCTCTTGCACCCAACGACTAGATAGGATGTGTGAGAGGACTATGGTGATTATATTTAGTTTTATACCTTCAATCAAAAGTTTGTTATTTTATAATAGCACCGGAGTGTGTTATTCCTTCTCTGGTAGAATTTGAAGAAGAATCTACCTGAGTTTTTACTATGATTTTAGCCGGCGTAGTTAAGATCATATTGCTGTTTCTCGGCCATCTGAGGAGAGGTAAACTTCAGATCAGGGGACAGCGGGCAGATTAATCTGCAAAGAGGTATGTAGCAGCTTATTATTTTCTGACAATGGAATTGATGAGAAAATTCTGCCATACCGATATAATGTAAACTCAGCCTTAAAATGCAGTAGCAGCAACTGGTATCAGGCTGTCATGTATGTATATTTTACACTTCAGTATTCTGGGGAATGGCACTTCACTGGAATTATACTGTGTGCATAAGACTTTAGCCTAATTTGCAGGGACTGGCAACAGGCTCTTTAATAACACTTAATTTATGTTAAACGTTTTTTTGCTGGCATGTAAAATCGTTTCATTTTCTGAGGTACTGGGTGAATAAAATGTTTTGGGCATTATTTTTTCCACTTGGCAGTTGTTTTATTTAATTTATGACAGTTTACTGATCTCTCTCACTGTTGTGTGTGAGGGGGAGGTCAAAAAATTCAGTCAGAAGCTCATTGTATTTCCTGCATGATCCGGTTCATCTCTACAGAACTCAGGGGTCTTCAAAACTTGTTTTGAGGGAGGTAATCATTCACAGCAGAGCTGTGAGATTGTAGTTGACTGTGATAAAAAACGTTTATTTCTGTAACTTTTTTTTCTGCTATCAGGGTTAGTTATCCTTCGCTAATGGGAACAAGCCTTTGCTAAAATTGTGTTTTTTACAAAGATTTGATGCTATAACCTTTCAGTTTATTAACTTTCAACTGTCATAACTCTTTCTGTGCTTCTTATAGGCAAAGTACGTTTTCATATTATAGTAAATTACTTGAAAAGTATTTCCAAGTTGCTAGTTTATTTGCTAGTGTGTTAAACATGTCTGATTCAGAGGAAGACATCTGTGCTATATGTGCTAATGCCAAAGTGGAGCCCAATAGAAATTTATGTACTAACTGTATTGATGCTACTTTAAATAAAAGTCAATCTGTACAAATTGAACACATTTCACCAAACAACGAGGGGAGAGTTATGCCGACTAACTCGCCTCACGTGTCAGTACCTGCATCTCCCGCTCGGGGGGTGCGTGATATTGTGGCGCCGAGTACATCTGGGCGGCCATTACAAATCACATTACAGGATATGGCTACTGTTATGACTGAAGTTTTGGCTAAATTACCAGAACTAAGAGGTAAGCGTGATCACTCTGGGGTGAGAACAGAGTGCGCTGATAATGTTAGGGCCATGTCAGATACTGCGTCACAACTTGCAGAACATGAGGACGGAGAGCTTCATTCTGCGGCTGACGGTTCTGATCCAAACAGATTGGATTCAGATATTTCAAATTTTAAATTTAAGCTGGAAAACCTCCGTGTATTACTAGGGGAGGTGTTAGCGGCTCTGAATGATTGTAACACAGTTGCAATACCAGAAAAAATGTGTAGGTTGGATAAATATTTTGCGGTACCGTCGAGTACTGACGTTTTTCCTATACCTAAGAGACTTACTGAAATTGTTACTAAGGAGTGGCATAGACCCGGTGTGCCGTTCTCACCCCCTCCGATATTTAGAAAGATGTTTCCAATAGACACCACCACACGGGACTTATGGCAAACAATCCCTAAGGTGGAGGGAGCAGTTTCTACTTTAGCTAAGCGTACCACTATCCCGGTGGAGGATAGCTGTGCCTTTTCAGATCCAATGGATAAAAAGTTAGAGGGTTACCTTAAGAAAATGTTTGTTCAACAAGGTTTTATATTGCAACCCCTTGCATGCATTGCGCCTGTCACGGCTGCAGCAGCATTTTGGTTTGAGTCTCTGGAAGGGACACTTGAATCAGCTCCATTAGATGAGATTACACACAGGCTTAAAGCTCTTAAGTTAGCTAACTCATTTATTTCAGATGCCGTAGTACATTTAACTAAGCTTACGGCTAAGAATTCCGGATTCGCCATTCAGGCGCGCAGAGCACTGTGGCTAAAATCCTGGTCAGCTGACATTACTTCTAAGTCTAAATTTCTTAATATACCTTTCAAAGGGCAGACCTTATTCGGGCCCGGATTGAAAGAAATTATCGCTGACATTACAGGAGGTAAAGGCCATGCCCTTCCTCAAGACAGAGCCAAACCTAAGGCTAGACAATCTAATTTTCGTTCCTTTCGGAATTTCAAAGCAGGAGCAGCATCAACTTCCTCTGCTCCAAAACAAGAAGGATCTGTTGCTCGCTACAGACAAGGCTGGAGACCTAACCAGTCCTGGAACAAGGGCAAGCAGGCCAGGAAACCTGCTGGTGCCCCTAAAACAGCATGAATTGAGGGCCCCCGATCCGGGAACGGATCTAGTGGGGGGCAGACTTTCTCTCTTCGCCCAGGCTTGGGCAAGAGATGTCCAGGATCCCTGGGCGCTAGAGATAATATCTCAGGGATACCTTCTAGACTTCAAATACTCTCCCCCAAGAGAGAGATTTCATCTGTCAAGGTTGTCAACAAACCAAATAAAGAAAGAGGCGTTTCTACGCTGCGTACAAGAGCTTTTATTAATGGGAGTAATCCATCCAGTTCCACGGTCGGAACAGGGACAAGGGTTTTACTCAAATCTGTTTGTGGTTCCCAAAAAAGAGGGAACTTTCAGGCCAATCCTGGATTTAAAGATCCTAAACAAATTCCTAAGAGTTCCATCGTTCAAAATGGAGACTATTCGGACAATTTTACCCATGATCCAAAAGGGTCAGTACATGACCACAGTGGATTTAAAGGATGCTTACCTTCACATACCGATTCACAAAGATCATTACCGGTATCTAAGGTTTGCCTTTCTAGACAGGCATTACCAGTTTATAGCTTTTCCATTCGGATTGGCTACGGCTCCGAGAATCTTCACAAAGGTTCTGGGTGCTCTTCTGGCGGTACTAAGACCGCGAGGAATTGCGGTAGCTCCGTACCTAGACGACATTCTGATACAAGCTTCAAGCTTTCAAACTGCCAAGTCTCATACAGAGTTAGTACTGGCATTTCTAAGGTCGCATGGATGGAAGGTGAACGAAAAGAAGAGTTCTCTCTTTCCACTCACAAGAGTTCCCTTCTTGGGGACTCTTATAGATTCTGTAGAAATGAAGATTTACCTGACAGAAGACAGGTTAACAAAGCTTCAAAATGCATGCCGTGTCCTTCATTCCATTCAACACCCGTCAGTAGCTCAATGCATGGAGGTGATCGGCTTAATGGTAGCAGCAATGGACATAGTACCCTTTGCACTCCTACATCTCAGACCGCTGCAATTGTGCATGCTAAGTCAGTGGAATGGGGATTACTCAGACTTGTCCCCTACTCTGAATCTGGATCAAGAGACCAGAAATTCTCTTCTATGGTGGCTTTCTCGGCCACATCTGTCCAGGGGGATGCCATTCAGCAGGCCAGACTGGACAATTGTAACAACAGACGCCAGCCTACTAGGTTGGGGCGCTGTCTGGAATTCTCTGAAGGCTCAGGGACAATGGAATCAGGAGGAGAGTCTCCTACCAATAAACATTCTGGAATTGAGAGCAGTTCTCAATGCCCTTCTGGCTTGGCCCCAGTTAACAACTCGGGGGTTCATCAGGTTTCAGTCGGACAACATCACGACTGTAGCTTACATCAACCATCAGGGAGGGACAAGAAGCTCCCTAGCAATGATGGAAGTATCAAAGATAATTAGCTGGGCAGAGTCTCACTCTTGCCACCTGTCAGCAATCCACATCCCGGGAGTGGAGAACTGGGAGGCGGATTTCTTAAGTCGTCAGACTTTTCATCCGGGGGAGTGGGAACTTCATCCGGAGGTCTTTGCCCAAATACTTCGACGTTGGGGCAAACCAGAGATAGATCTTATGGCGTCTCGACAGAACGCCAAGCTTCCTCGTTACAGGTCCAGATCCAGGGATCCGGGAGCGGTTCTGATAGATGCTTTGACAGCACCTTGGACCTTCGGGATGGCTTATGTGTTTCCACCCTTCCCGATGCTTCCTCGATTGATTGCCGGAATCAAACAGGAGAGAGCATCAGTGATTCTAATAGCGCCTGCATGGCCACGCAGGACTTGGTATGCAGATCTAGTGGACATGTCATCCTGTCCACCTTGGTCGCTACCTCTGAAACAGGACCTTCTGATCCAGGGTCCCTTCAAACATCAAAATCTAATTTCTCTGAAGCTGACTGCTTGGAAATTGAACGCTTGATTTTATCAAAACGTGGTTTTTCTGAGTCAGTTATTGATACCTTAATACAGGCTAGGAAGCCTGTTACCAGAAAGATTTACCATAAGATATGGCGCAAATACTTATATTGGTGCGAATCCAAGAGTTACTTATGGAGTAAGGTTAGGATTCCGAGGATATTGTCTTTTCTACAAGAAGGTTTAGAAAAGGGTTTATCCGCTAGTTCCTTAAAGGGACAGATTTCAGCTCTGTCCATTCTTTTACACAAACGTCTGTCAGAAGTTCCGGACGTTCAAGCTTTTTGTCAGGCTTTAGCTAGGATCAAGCCTGTGTTTAAAACTGTTGCTCCACCATGGAGTTTGAACTTAGTTCTTAATGTTTTACAGGGGGTTCCGTTTGAACCCCTTCATTCCATTGATATCAAGTTGTTATCTTGGAAAGTTCTGTTTTTAATGGTGATTTCCTCGGCTCGAAGAGTCTCTGAGTTATCTGCCTTACATTGTGATTCTCCTTATCTGATTTTTCATTCAGACAAGGTAGTTCTGCGTACTAAACCTGGGTTCCTACCTAAGGTGGTCACTAACAGGAATATCAATCAAGAGATTGTGGTTCCATCTTTGTGTCCTAATCCTTCTTCGAAAAAGGAACGTCTGCTACACAATCTAGATGTAGTCCGTGCCCTGAAATTTTATCTACAGGCAACTAAGGATTTTCGACAAACGTCTTCCCTGTTTGTCGTTTATTCTGGTCAGAGGAGAGGTCAAAAAGCTTCGGCTACCTCTCTCTCCTTTTGGCTTCGTAGCATAATACGGTTAGCCTATGAGACTGCTGGACAGCAGCCTCCTGAAAGAATTACAGCACATTCTACTAGAGCTGTGGCTTCCACTTGGGCCTTTAAGAATGAGGCTTCTGTTGAACAGATTTGCAAGGCTGCAACTTGGTCTTCTCTTCATACTTTTTCCAAATTTTACAAATTTGACACTTTTGCTTCTTCGGAGGCTGTTTTTGGGAGAAAGGTTCTTCAGGCAGTGGTTCCTTCCGTATAAAGAGCCTGCCTGTCCCTCCCGTCATCCGTGTACTTTAGCTTTGGTATTGGTATCCCATAAGTAATGGATGATCCGTGGACTGGATACACTTAACAAGAGAAAACATAATTTATGCTTACCTGATAAATTTATTTCTCTTGTAGTGTATCCAGTCCACGGCCCGCCCTGTCACTTTAAGGCAGGTAATTTTTCCATTAAACTACAGTCACCACTGCACCCTATGGTTTTCCTTTCTCTGCATGTTTTCGGTCGAATGACTGGTAATGGCAGTTAGGGGAGGAGCTATATGGCAGCTCTGCTGGGTGAATCCTCTTGCACTTCCTGTTGGGGAGGAGTTAATATCCCATAAGTAATGGATGATCCGTGGACTGGATACACTACAAGAGAAATAAATTTATCAGGTAAGCATAAATTATGTTTTTCCCATTTATGTGAACTTCCTTTAACAGAGGAACATTAAAAGCCAGAGACAGGGAATTTTCGTTAAAAGTGCATTGTTCTTAAAGTTGTAATTGCTCTATGTAAAATCCAGCACTTCAAAATGTTTTGAATCGATTTTTGTGTTCCCCCCCCCCTCCTTGTGGCAGTTTGTCCCTTTTCACAGATTCACCAGTGTAACTATTGAGGTTATCTTTAGTAAGCATTAATAACACTCTATTAGTTATGCACAGATACATTTCCTACAAATTTAAAGGGACATTAGTCACTCTTTAAAGGGACATGATACACTAGATTTTCATTTGCATTAATGTTTTGTAGATGAGCCATTTATACAGTCCATCTAGGAGTGTTTTGTAACAATGCATAGTTTTGCTTATTTTTTTAGTAACATTGTGCTGATTTTTAGATTCCTAACCAAGCCCCAAATTATCATATGTAGACCCAGGTCTACAGACTTCTGCTGCTCCTATTTGTCTAAAGGGTCTTTTCATATGCGGGGAGGAGGGGAGTGTCTGCTCTTCATGATTTCCTAGGTCCTTTCACTGGGTGTCTCAGTCTAACCTCATTAACAGTGCTAAACTGGGAGCTTCTGAGTAAGTTTTTTTTTTAAATTTATTTAAAGGTTTTATACTGGATATTTAAATCGGTATCTGTGCATATTCTTTATAGTAGTCCATTACTTGCAGTTATATGAAAATTGGTGTACACTGACCCTTTACTGTCCTGTGTATGTATGACTATAAGTAGTAGCTATAATATATTTTAGGATAAAATGGGACGTAACCCCTGTGAGCATAATGTTGTGTAATGCCCCATTGGAACGACTCCTCTTTCTTACAGTTTTAACCTGTTCTTGTGGTAGAGGTAAAAGGGCATTCCAAGCGGCCCCAAGCCACATTACTGCAGATTTGTTGAAGCAATGTTCTGTCTTCTGTGATTCTGTTAATTGGCTATATCCTAAAATAAGTTTGTACAGCTACTTCCCTCTGACTGCTCCATATTTTTATTAGCTAACAGGAAATGTCCTGGAAGATTTGGTGAAAACAGCTTGTGTTCTGTGGTATATAATAATGAGATCATTTTTCAACATGTTGTGCACATTACCCTTTAAAGGGATATTAAACCATGCTCCTTTAGTAAAACAACTATGCTAAATCGAAGTAAACATAAAAAAAAACAAAAAAAAACCGCGCAATTTACTAGTTTTCTTGAATGATGAGCACTTCGAAATTCTCAATGAGGAAGCTGACATGTTGGTAACTTAAGTTGCATTCTGTACTTTTCTGATGTTACTCTAGAAGATTTATGGCATCAAGTTAGGAAAAATGGAGCCGCGTCTCCTAATTTTTTTTTTCTTCTTGCTTTAACTTTTTAGATCATTACTATATTATACACAAAACCCTTGTCTAACATCCTAAAATGTGTGTGGCTGGCTCCTAAATTTGAAATAAACCTTTCAGGCCTGCCATGAACGTCTCATTGGCACTTCCCTTATCCTGCTAAATTGCAATGTAGTTCCTGTTCTGTTATCATTTCTTTATTCCATACTTAATTACAGGGCCTTTTTAAAATTTTATTTCTGGCTCCCAAAGTGTGTGTGTGTGTCAAAACATTTATGCAAAGAAAAATCTAGTGTACAATGTCCCTTTAATATTGGTTTTCTATTTTAGCTGGGTGCTGTACCAATTAAAGGGACATTGTACACTAGATTTTTATTTGCGTAAATGTTTTTTAGAAGATCCATTTATGTAGCCCATCTGGGGGTGATTTTGTAAAATGTATAGTTTTTGCTTATTTTTAACCCTATGAGTGCTAATGACGGCTCTGAGCCGTCACAGAGTTTCTCACTCTGGTGCTAATGACGGCTCAGAGCCGTCATGAGCACTCTCCCACCTTGAGGGAGATCTGGGGGCTCCTAACAGCTCCTACCCCAGCGATCATTGCCTGTAGAGTGACAGGCATTGCCAGGGCTTCACGTGATGCACGGTGACGTCACGCGCAATAACGTGATGACGTCACCGTGCAACTTTATTTATACTTAACAATGTTAAGTATAGGAGGAGTGAGCATGCTGCTTAGAAGCCTGTATCTCGGGCATCTAAGCAGCTACAGAACCCCAAGACCCACTGTTGGAAAGGGAATTGTCTTACCTTTCCAACAGTGTAAGTCTTGGGGGTCTGTAAGAACAATAAAAAAAAGTTACAAAAAAGTTTTTTTTCAAAAATTAAATAAATTAAAAAAACCTTAGAAAATATTAGCACCCAGGTGGGAAAGTGCTTAGCACTCAAAGGGTTAAATAACATTGTGCTGATTTTCAGACTCCTAGCCAAGAACCAAAGTTTTAGATGTATACTGATGTCTACGGATTCCTGCATGCTCCTGTTTGTCTAATAGGTCTTTTCATATGCAGGGGAGGGGGGGTCTGCTCTCAGCCCCTTTTAACGAGTGTCCCAGCCTAAAGTCATCAACAATGCTAAATTGGCAGCTTCTAAGTAAGTTTTTAAAAGGTTTTATACTGGATTTTGAGATCAGTACCTGTGCATATTATTCTTTATAGTATTGTCTATTACATGCAGTTATATGGAAATTGTTGTATACTGCCCCTTTAAATAGGTCCCATGGAGTATACTGCATTATATTTTACACAAAAGGCAGTAAATAACTCTAATTATAGGTTTCATACATCTTTCTTGTTTCTATATTCCGCTTCTTGTTTGTAGATGTTAAAAATGAAGCACTGTTTTATAAATCCTAAGCATATATTTCTAGCTTTTGGCAGATGTACCTGATGATGTACTGAATGTCTGCCAGACCTTATATTGCATGTGTAGAAAATACTAGAGCAGACTTGTTGGCTCTGCAATAATAGATAACTTGATTCTTACTTTCAGCTTTTTTTTTCTTGTGCTGCCCTATCATTCAGTTCTTTGACTGGGATTCTAATACAATATGACTTCCTGAATAGCTTGGTTGCTGGCTATATATGTTTGACAGACATATATGTTGAATAGAACATTGTTTCTCAACTGCCGTCCTCAAGTACCCCTAACACGCCAGGTTTTCATTATAGCTGAACAAGAGAACAGGTGAAATAATCAGCTGGTGTGTAAAAGCAGGTTAGTAACCATGGTTACTGATCAGTTGATTATTTCACCTGTGCTCTAGTTCAGCTATAATGAAAACCTGGCCTGTTGGGGGTACTTGAGGACCGCGGTTGAGAAACACAGGTCTAGAAGATTTTGTTTCTTGATAGTTCCTAGCTTGTCCTTGGTTTAATAGAACTCCAATATCTTAAGGACTGGGGTAATTTGCACAACCATTATTAACAGTGTTCTCTGCAGTTCACTACTTTCTAATAATGTAACATGTTCTACTATCCAAAGCACAAATAAATTAATTGCATAATTTAACATAAATGTATTTAATGATCATTTGAACAATAGACATTAAAACATTTTAATAAAACATAATTTTAGCGTATTTTTGGCTAAAATTTTAGCCGGTGGTCAGTAGAATCAGGTGGTGCGCCCATTAAAAATGTGCTCGGGAGAACCATTAATATGCTTTTATTGGGTTGGTTCAGAAGGGATGTATGGGTGACACAAATGGTGGCATAAAGCCAGATGCCTATGAGAAACAGTCCTATTCTCCTAAACAACACACATCTTTATACCATGTTTTGTATGGGGAACACACACACACAATTACATTTTGGTGTTTTCAGCATAGGGTTGTGAGGTGCTCCAGCAGTGAAATTGATAATCCATTGAGAGACCGTTTTCCAGCAAATATGTAGTATGACTTACTAAACGTAGGGTTGCCACCTGTCTGGGACAGTTTGGGTTTCAATTTGTGTGTCTGTGTTTGAAGCTGAGTCAGACCAGGGCATGCAAATGTCCCAGTTTGGTGGGAAACAGCAACAGCCAAAAATGCGACATTGTGCATTTCCAACATACTGCACATGCCTACAGTTATTTTTCTCTTGCGTGTGTGTTTCTTTGTGTTCAAATATGTGGGAGTGTGTCAATGTGTTTGTCACTGTATTTCTGTGTTTGTGAGTCTGTGTGTGTGAAAGAGGGTAAGCTGTATCCCTGTATCAGTCCATACTGAGACACTCGTACCAGGCGCAGGAACCATAACTTCCCACGTGGCCTAGTAGGCTCTGAATTCCTATTCTGAGGCACAGTGAATAAAAATGCGATGTCAGCTAAAATTAAACACACATAAAACTACCTCTCTCACATGGCAATAAGCAATATTGCAACTGCCTGTTCATAACCGACAGAATAACAGGCCTCTCAATAAAGGGGCAACACTCTTAACACAACAAAAATAATCTCTTCCCCATAGATACTGGCAGTGCCTTATACCTAACCTCATAATCTTGGCATTGACAGACATCTCATATAATCAGCTATAACTGAGGTTTTGTTTGTCTTTACAATGGCTACAAGAAAGGGCCCTAAGCCGGATAAACGTACTAAACCACACAACTCTGTACCCTCAGTATACTTTTTTTCAAATTCCTGATACAGCTGCCATAGAACCCATTCAGCTTTCTACCACTGTGGGCATGGGCCCGCAAATGGATCACTGTTACTCAACAGGACTCATTACGTACTATACAAACTCAAATATCTGGGCTACCCTCCAAATCTGATTTTTGAATCCCTAAAATCTTTTATTAAAGAAGAGCTGATAGATCTTAAGAAGGACCTCAATGAAATGGGTTCCAGAATTGATTACCTAGAAGAAGGCCAAGACACCCTGAACAATTTAGTGAGTTTAAATATGCACCAAATATTAATACAAGACCTTAATGCTACAAACCCTTCAAGACAAAATTGAAGACTTGGACAAAAGGTGAAGGAGAAATAATCTTAGAATCCGAGGGATTCCCGAAGATATCCCACAAGACCAACTTAAATCCTATGTGAAGGAACTTTTTCAACATCTCTCTCCTCGCTCACTACACCTTAATAATGAAGACATTGAGAGGATACATAGAGCTCTAAGACCACTTTCAAGACCTCCTGCTCCGCAAAGACACGTCATTCTACGTTTCCTGAAATATACCCTGAAAGAAGAAATCTGGCAAGCAGCCAGAACAAGACAAAATATTTCTTTCTTCTGTTATGTGTGATCAGTCCACGGGTCATCATTACTTCTGGGATATAACTCCTCCCCAACAGGAAATGCAAGAGGATTCACCTAGCAGAGCTGCATATAGCTCCTCCCCTCTACGTCACTCCCAGTCATTCTCTTGCACCCAAAGACTAGATAGGATGTGTGAGAGGACTATGGTGATTATACTTAGTTTTTATAACTTCAATCAAAAGTTTGTTATTTTACAATAGCACCGGAGCGTGTTATTACCTCTCTGGCAGAGTTTGAAGAAGAATCTACCAGAGTTTTTACTATGATTTTAACCGGAGTAGTTAAGATCATATTGCTGTTTCTCGGCCATCTGAGGGAGGTAAAAGCTTCAGATCAGGGGACAGCGGGCAGATGAATCTGCATTGAGGTATGTAGCAGTTTTTATTTTCTGAATGGAATTGATGAGAAAATCCTGCCATACCGTTATAATGACATGTATGTATACTCTACACTTCAGTATTCTGGGGATGGTATTTCACCGGAATTACTCTATTAAAAGTACATTAAACCTTTTAATAGGTATTTATTATGTTAAACGTTTTTGCTGGAATGTAGAATCGTTTGCATTTTCTGAGGTACTGAGTGAATAATATTTGGGCATTATTTTCTTCTGTTATGTGTGATCAGTCCACGGGTCATCATTACTTCTGGGATATAACTCCTCCCCAACAGGAAATGCAAGAGGATTCACCCAGCAGAGCTGATATAGCTCCTCCCCTCTACGTCAGTCCCAGTCATTCTCTTGCACCCAACGACTAGATAGGATGTGTGAGAGGACTATGGTGATTATATTTAGTTTTTATGACTTCAATCAAAAGTTTGTTATTTTACAATAGCACCGGAGCGTGTTATTACTTCTCTGGCAGAGTTTGAAGAAGAATCTACCAGAGTTTTTTTACTATGATTTTAACCGGAGTAGTTAAGATCATATTGCTGTTCTCGGCCATCTGAGGGAGGTAAAGGCTTCAGATCAGGGGACAGCGGGCAGATGAATCTGCATTGAGGTATGTAGCAGTTTTTATTTTCTGAATGGAATTGATGAGAAAATCCTGCTATACCGTTATAATAACATGTATGTATACACTTCAGTATTCTGGGAATGGTATTTCACCGGAACTACTCTGTTAAAGGTCACTAATCCTTTTAATAAATATTATCATGTTAAACGTTTTTGCTGGAATGTAGAATCGTTTACATTGCTGAGGTACTGAGTGAATATATGTTTGGGCATTATTTTCCACTTGGCAGTTGTCTGCTTTAAATTGTGACAGTTTCGTTTCTCCTCACTGCTGTGTGTGAGAGGGAGGGGCCGTTTTTGGCGCTCTTTTGCTACGCATCAAAAATTTCCAGTCAGCTACTATTATATTTCTTGCATGATCCGGTTCACTGACAGATCTCAGGGGTCTTCAAACTTCTTTGAAGGGAGGTACATTCTCTCAGCAGAGCTGTGAGAATTTTATATTGACTGTGAATAAAAACGTTACTCTATAATTTTTTATGTCAAATTTAGTTATTGTTATTTACTAATGGGAACAAACCTTTGCTAAAAGTTGGGTTATTTTAAAGTCGATGCTATAACTGTTTTTCAGTTCATTATCTCAACTGTCATTTAATCGTTTAAGTACCTCTTTGAGGCACAGTACGTTTTTGCTAAAAAAGATTATAACCAGGTTGCAAGTTATTGCTAGTGTGTTAAACATGTCTGACTCAGAGGAATATATCTGTGTCATTTGTTCCAATGCCAAGGTGGAGCCCAATAGAAATTTATGTACTAACTGTATTGATGCTACTTTAAATAAAAGTCAATCTGTACAATGTGAACAAATTTCACCAAACTGCGAGGGGAGAGTTATGCCGACTAACTCGCCTCACGCGGCAGTACCTGCATCTCCCGCCCGGGAGGTGCGTGATATTATGGCGCCTAATACATCTGGGCGGCCATTACAGATAACATTACATGATATGGCTACTGTTATGACTGAAGTTTTGTCTAAATTACCAGAACTAAGAGGCAAGCGTGATCACTCTGGGGTGAGAACAGAGTGCGCTGACAATACTAGGGCCATGTCTGATACTGCGTCACAGCTTGCAGAGCATGAGGACGGAGAGCTTCATTCTGTGGGTGACGGTTCTGATCCAAACAGATTGGATTCAGATATTTCAAATTTTAAATTTAAATTGGAGAACCTCCGTGTATTACTAGGGGAGGTCTTAGCGGCTCTCAATGATTGTAACACCGTTGCAATACCAGAGAAACTGTGTAGGTTGGATAAATACTTTGCGGTACCGGCGAGTACTGACGTTTTTTCCTATACCTAAGAGATTAACTGAAATTGTTACTAAGGAGTGGGATAGACCCGGTGTGCCGTTCTCACCCCCTCCAATATTTAGAAAGATGTTTCCAATAGACGTCACCACTCGGGACTTATGGCAAACGGTCCCTAAGGTGGAGGGAGCAGTTTCTACTTTAGCTAAGCGTACCACTATCCCGGTGGAGGATAGCTGTGCTTTTTCAGATCCAATGGATAAAAAATTAGAGGGTTACCTTAAGAAAATGTTTGTTCAACAAGGTTTTATATTGCAACCCCTTGCATGTATCGCGCCGATTACGGCTGCGGCAGCATTTTGGATTGAGTCTCTGGAAGAGAACCTTAGTTCATCTACGCTTGACGATATTATGGACAGGCTTAGAGTCCTTAAACTAGCTAATTCATTCATTTCGGAGGCCGTAGTACATTTAACCAAACTTACGGCTAAGAACTCTGGATTCGCCATACAGGCACGTAGAGCACTGTGGCTAAAATCCTGGTCAGCTGATGTTACTTCTAAGTCCAAATTACTTAATATACCTTTCAAGGGGCAGTCTTTATTTGGGCCCGGTTTGAAAGAAATTATCGCTGACATTACAGGAGGTAAGGGCCACGCCCTACCTCAAGACAAAGCCAAAGCTAAGGCTAGACAGTCTAATTTTCGTCCCTTTCGGAATTTCAAAACAGGAGCAGCGTCAACCTCCACTGCACCAAAACAGGAAGGAGCTGTTGCTCGTTACAGGCAAGGCTGGAAACCTAACCAGTCCTGGAATAAGGGCAAACAGGCCAGGAAACCTGCTGCTGCCCCAAAGACAGCATGAATCGAGAGCCCCCGATCCGGGACCGGATCTAGTGGGGGGCAGACTTTCTCTCTTCGCCCAGGCCTGGGCAAGAGATGTTCAGGATCCCTGGGCGCTGGAGATCATATCTCAGGGATACCTTCTAGACTTCAAATTATCTCCACCAAAAGGGAGATTTCATCTGTCAAGGTTGTCAACAAACCAGATAAAGAAAGAAGCGTTTCTACGCTGTGTACAAGATCTGTTATTAATGGGAGTGATCCGTCCAGTTCCACGGTCGGAACAAGGACAAGGGTTCTACTCAAACCTGTTTGTGGTTCCCAAAAAAGAGGGAACTTTCAGGCCAATCTTAGATTTAAAGATTCTAAACAAATTCCTAAGAGTTCCATCGTTCAAAATGGAAACTATTCGGTCAATCTTACCTATGATCCAAAGGGGTCAGTACATGACCACAGTGGATTTAAAAGATGCTTACCTTCACATACCGATTCACAAAGATCATCAACGGTATCTACGGTTTGCCTTCCTAGACAGGCACTACCAGTTTGTAGCTCTTCCATTCGGATTGGCTACGGCCCCAAGAATCTTCACAAAGGTTCTGGGTGCCCTTCTAGCGGTACTAAGACCGCGAGGGATTTCGGTAGCTCCGTACCTAGACGACATTCTAATACAAGCTTCAAGCTTTCAAACTGCCAAGTCTCATACAGAGTTAGTTCTGGCATTTCTAAGGTCGCATGGATGGAAAGTGAACGAAAAGAAGAGTTCTCTTTTTCCTCTCACAAGAGTTCCATTCTTGGGGACTCTTATAGATTCTGTAGAAATGAAGATTTACCTGACAGAAGACAGGTTAACAAAGCTTCAAGATGCATGCCGTGTTCCTCATTCCATTCAACACCCGTCAGTAGCTCAATGCATGGAGGTGATCGGCTTAATGGTAGCGGCAATGGACCTAGTACCTTTTGCACGCCTACACCTCAGACCGCTGCAATTGTGCATGCTAAGTCAGTGGAATGGAGATTACTCAGATTTGTCCCCTACCCTGAATCTGAATCAAGAGACCAGAAATTCTCTTCTATGGTGGCTTTATCGGCCACACCTGTCCAGAGGAATGCCATTCAGCAGGCCAGACTGGACAATCGTAACAACAGACGCCAGCCTGCTAGGTTGGGGCGCTGTCTGGAATTCTCTGAAGACTCAGGGATTATGGAATCAGGAGGAGAGTCTCCTTCCAATAAACATTCTGGAATTGAGGGCAGTTCTCAATGCCCTTCTGGCTTGGCCCCAATTAACAACTCAGGGGTTCATCAGGTTTCAGTCGGACAATATCACGACTGTAGCTTACATCAACCATCAGGGAGGGACAAGAAGCTCCCTAGCAATGATGGAAGTATCAAAGATAATTCGCTGGGCAGAGTCTCACTCTTGCCATCTGTCAGCAATCCACATCCCGGGAGTGGAGAACTGGGAGGCGGATTTCTTGAGTCGCCAGACTTTTCATCCGGGAGAGTGGGAACTTCATCCGGAGATCTTTGCCCAAATACTTCGACGTTGGGGCAAACCAGAGATAGATCTCATGGCGTCTCGCCAGAACGCCAAACTTCCTCACTACGGGTCCAGATCCAGGGATCCGGGAGCGGTTCTGATAGATGCTTTGACAGCACCTTGGAATTTCGGGATGGCTTATGTGTTTCCACCCTTCCCGCTGCTTCCTCGATTGATTGCAAAAATCAAACAGGAGAGAGCATCAGTGATTCTAATAGCGCCTGCATGGCCACGCAGGACTTGGTATGCAGATCTAGTGGACATGTCATCCTATCCACCTTGGTCTCTACCTCTAAGACAGGACCTTCTGATACAGGGTCCATTCAAACATCAAAATCTAACTTCTCTGAAACTGACTGCTTGGAAATTGAACGCTTGATTTTATCAAAGCGTGGTTTTTCTGAGTCGGTTATTGATACCCTGATCCAGGCTAGGAAGCCTGTTACCAGAAAGATTTACCATAAAATATGGCGCAAATACCTATACTGGTGCGAATCCAAACGTTATTCCTGGAGTAAGGTTAGGATTCCTAGGATATTGTCTTTTCTACAAGAAGGTTTAGAAAAGGGTTTATCGGCTAGTTCTTTAAAGGGACAGATTTCAGCTCTGTCCATCTTGTTACACAGGCGTCTGTCAGAAAATCCAGACGTCCAGGCCTTTTGTCAGGCTTTAGCTAGGATCAAGCCTGTGTTTAAAGCCGTTGCTCCGCCATGGAGTTTAAACTTAGTTCTTAACGTTTTACAAGGTGTTCCATTTGAACCCCTTCATTCCATTGATATAAAATTGTTATCTTGGAAAGTTCTGTTTTTAATGGCTATTGCCTCGGCTCGAAGAGTCTCTGAGTTATCAGCATTACATTGTGATTCTCCTTATCTGATTTTTCACTCAGATAAGGTAGTTCTGCGTACTAAACCTGGGTTCTTACCTAAGGTAGTTACTAACAGGAATATCAATCAAGAGATTGTCGTTCCATCCTTGTGTCCAAATCCTTCTTCAAAGAAGGAACGTCTTCTACACAATCTGGATGTAGTTCGTGCCCTCAAGTTCTACTTACAGGCAACTAAAGATTTTCGCCAAACTTCTTCCCTGTTTGTCGTTTATTCTGGACAGAGGAGAGGTCAAAAAGCTTCTACTACCTCTCTCTCGTTTTGGCTTCGTAGCATAATACGTTTAGCCTATGAGACTGCTGGACAGCAGCCTCCTGAAAGAATTACAGCTCACTCCACTAGAGCTGTGGCTTCCACTTGGGCCTTTAAGAATGAGGCCTCTGTTGAACAGATTTGCAAGGCTGCAACTTGGTCTTCGCTTCATACTTTTTCCAAATTTTACAAATTTGACACTTTTGCTTCTTCGGAGGCTATTTTTGGGAGAAAGGTTCTTCAGGCAGTGGTTCCTTCTGTATAATGAGCCTGCCTATCCCTCCCGTCATCCGTGTACTTTTGCTTTGGTATTGGTATCCCAGAAGTAATGATGACCCGTGGACTGATCACACATAACAGAAGAAAACATAATTTATGCTTACCTGATAAATTCCTTTCTTCTGTTGTGTGATCAGTCCACGGCCCGCCCTGTTTTTAAGGCAGGTAGATATCTTTTAAATTATACTCCAGTCACCACTTCGCCCTTGGTTACTCCTTTCTCGTTGATTCTTGGTCGAATGACTGGGACTGACGTAGAGGGGAGGAGCTATATCAGCTCTGCTGGGTGAATCCTCTTGCATTTCCTGTTGGGGAGGAGTTATATCCCAGAAGTAATGATGACCCGTGGACTGATCACACAACAGAAGAAAGGAATTTATCAGGTAAGCATAAATTATGTTTTTCCACTTGGCAGTTGCTTGTTTTAATTGTGACAGTTTCGTTTCTCTCTCACTGCTGTGTGTGAGGGGGAGGGGCCGTTTTTGGCGCTCTTTGCTACGCATCAAAAATTTCCAGTCAGTTACTCTTGTATTTCCTGCATGATCCGGTTCATCTCTAACAGAACTCAGGGGTCTTCAAACTTCTTTGGAGGGAGGTAGATTCTCTCAGCAGAGCTGTGAGACTTATATATTGACTGTTATTAAAAACGTTGCTCTGTAATTTTTATGTTTCAAATTTAATTATTGTTACTTTACTAATGGGAACAAACCTTTGCTAAAAGTTGTGTTGTTTTTAAGGATTGATGCTATAACTGTCTTTCAGTTCATTATTTCAACTGTCATTTAATCGTTTAGTGCTTCTTTGAGGCACAGTACGTTTTTGTTAAATAAGATTGTAACCAAGTTGCAAGTTTATTGCTAGTGTGTTAAACATGTCTGATTCAGAGGAAGATATCTGTGTCATTTGTTCCAATGCCAAGGTGGAGCCCAATAGAAATTTATGTACTAACTGTATTGATGCTACTTTAAATAAAAGCCAATCTGTACAAATTGAACAAATTTCACCAAACAGCGAGGGGAGAGTTATGCCGACTAACTCGCCTCACGTGTCAGTACCTGCATCTCCCGCCCGGGAGGTGCGTGATATTATGGCGCCTAGTACATCTGGGCGGCCATTACAGATAACATTACAAGATATGGCTACTGTTATGACTGAAGTTTTGGCTAAATTACCAGAACTAAGAGGCAAGCGTGATCACTCTGGGGTGAGAACAGAGTGCGCTGATAATACTAGGGCCATGTCTGATACTGCGTCACAGCTTGCAGAGCATGAGGACGGAGAGCTTCATTCTGTGGGTGATGGTTCTGATCCAAACAGATTGGATTCAGATATTTCAAATTTTAAATTTAAATTGGAGAACCTCCGTGTATTACTAGGGGAGGTTTTAGCGGCTCTTAATGATTGTAACACTGTTGCAATACCAGAGAAATTGTGTAGGTTGGATAAATACTTTGCGGTACCGGCGAGTACTGACGTTTTTCCTATACCTAAGAGACTAACTGAAATTGTTACTAAGGAGTGGGATAGACCTGGTGTGCCGTTCTCACCCCCTCCAATATTTAGAAAGATGTTTCCAATAGACGCCACCACACGGGACTTATGGCAAACGGTCCCTAAGGTGGAGGGAGCAGTTTCTACTTTAGCTAAGCGTACCACTATCCCGGTGGAGGATAGCTGTGCTTTTTCAGATCCAATGGATAAAAAATTAGAGGGTTACCTTAAGAGAATGTTTGTTCAACAAGGTTTTATATTGCAACCCCTTGCATGCATCGCGCCGATTACGGCTGCGGCAGCATTTTGGATTGAGTCTCTGGAAGAGAACCTTAGTTCAGCTACCCTGGACGACATTACGGACAGGCTTAGAGTCCTTAAACTAGCTAATTCATTCATTTCGGAGGCCGTAGTACATTTAACCAAACTTACGGCTAAGAATTCAGGATTCGCCATTCAGGCACGTAGGGCGCTGTGGCTAAAATCCTGGTCAGCTGATGTAACTTCTAAGTCCAAATTACTTAATATACCTTTCAAGGGGCAAACTTTATTTGGGCCCGGTTTGAAAGAAATTATCGCTGACATTACAGGAGGTAAGGGCCACGCCCTGCCTCAAGACAAAGCCAAAGCTAAGGCTAGACAGTCTAATTTTCGTCCCTTTCGGAATTTCAAAGCAGGAGCAGCATCAACTTCCACTGCACCAAAACAGGAAGGAGCTGTTGCTCGTTACAGACAAGGCTGGAAACCTAACCAGTCCTGGAACAAGGGCAAGCAGGCCAGGAAACCTGCTGCTGCCCCAAAGACAGCATGAACCGAGGGCCCCCGATCCGGGACCGGATCTAGTGGGGGGCAGACTCTCTCTCTTCGCCCAGGCTTGGGCAAGAGATGTTCAGGATCCCTGGGCGCTAGAGATCATATCTCAGGGATACCTTCTAGACTTCAAATTCTCTCCCCCAAGAGGGAGATTTCATCTGTCAAGGTTGTCAACAAACCAGATAAAGAAAGAAGCGTTTCTACGCTGTGTACAAGATCTGTTATTAATGGGAGTGATCCATCTGGTTCCGCGGTCGGAACAAGGACAAGGGTTTTACTCAAACCTGTTTGTGGTTCCCAAAAAAGAGGGAACTTTCAGGCCAATCTTGGATTTAAAGATCCTAAACAAATTCCTAAGAGTTCCATCGTTCAAAATGGAAACTATTCGGACAATCTTACCCATGATCCAAAAGGGTCAGTACATGACCACAGTGGATTTAAAGGATGCTTACCTTCACATACCGATTCACAAAGATCATTACCGGTATCTAAGGTTTGCCTTCTTAGACAGGCATTACCAGTTTGTAGCTCTTCCATTCGGATTGGCTACGGCTCCAAGAATCTTCACAAAGGTTCTGGGTGCCCTTCTGGCGGTACTAAGACCGCGAGGAATTTCGGTAGCTCCGTACCTAGACGACATTCTGATACAAGCTTCAAGCTTTCAAACTGCCAAGTCTCATACAGAGTTAGTTCTGGCATTTCTAAGGTCGCATGGATGGAAAGTGAACGAAAAGAAGAGTTCTCTTTTTCCTCTCACAAGAGTTCCATTCTTGGGGACTCTTATAGATTCTGTAGAAATGAAGATTTATCTGACAGAAGACAGATTAACAAAGCTTCTAAATGCATGCCGTGTCCTTCATTCCATTCAACTCCCGTCAGTAGCTCAATGCATGGAGGTGATCGGCTTAATGGTAGCAGCAATGGACATAGTACCCTTTGCACGTCTACATCTCAGACCGCTGCAATTGTGCATGCTGAGTCAGTGGAATGGGGATTACTCAGACTTGTCCCCTACTCTGAATCTGGATCAAGAGACCAGAAACTCTCTTCTATGGTGGCTTTCTCGGCCACATCTGTCCAGGGGGATGCCATTCAGCAGGCCGGACTGGACAATTGTAACAACAGACGCCAGCCTACTAGGTTGGGGCGCTGTCTGGAATTCTCTGAAGGCTCAGGGACAATGGAATCAGGAGGAAAGTCTCCTACCAATAAACATTCTGGAATTAAGAGCAGTTCTCCATGCCCTTCTGGCTTGGCCCCAGTTAAAAACTCGGGGGTTCATCAGGTTTCAGTCGGACAACATCACGACTGTAGCTTACATCAACCATCAAGGAGGGACAAGAAGCTCCCTAGCAATGATGGAAGTATCAAAGATAATTCGCTGGGCAGAGTCTCACTCTTGCCACCTGTCAGCAATCCACATCCCGGGAGTGGAGAACTGGGAGGCGGATTTCTTGAGTCGCCAGACTTTTCATCCGGGGGAGTGGGAACTTCATCCGGAGGTCTTTGCCCAAATACTTCGACGTTGGGGCAAACCAGAGATAGATCTTATGGCGTCTCGCCAGAACGCCAAACTTCCTCGCTACGGGTCCAGATCCAGGGATCCGGGAGCGGTTCTGATAGATGCTTTAACAGCACCTTGGAACTTCGGGATGGCTTATGTGTTTCCACCCTTCCCGCTGCTTCCTCGATTGATTGCCAAAATCAAACAGGAGAGAGCATCAGTGATTCTAATAGCGCCTGCATGGCCACGCAGGACTTGGTATGCAGATCTAGTGGACATGTCATCCTGTCCGCCTTGGTCTCTACCTCTAAGACAGGACCTTCTGATACAGGGTCCATTCAAACATCAAAATCTAACTTCTCTGAAGCTGACTGCTTGGAAATTGAACGCTTGATTTTATCAAAACGTGGTTTTTCTGAGTCGGTTATTGATACCCTGATACAGGCTAGGAAGCCTGTTACCAGAAGGATTTACCATAAGATATGGCGTAAATACCTATACTGGTGCGAATCCAAAGGTTACTCCTGGAGTAAGGTTAGGATTCCTAGGATATTGTCCTTTCTACAAGAAGGTTTAGAAAAGGGTTTATCGGCTAGCTCATTAAAGGGACAGATCTCAGCTCTGTCCATCTTGTTACACAGGCGTCTGTCAGAAAATCCAGACGTCCAGGCCTTTTGTCAGGCTTTAGCTAGGATCAAGCCTGTGTTTAAAACTGTTGCTCCGCCATGGAGTTTAAACTTAGTTCTTAACGTTTTACAGGGTGTTCCGTTTGAACCCCTTCATTCCATTGATATAAAATTGTTATCTTGGAAAGTTCTGTTTTTAATGGCTATTTCCTCGGCTCGAAGAGTCTCTGAGTTATCAGCCTTACATTGTGATTCTCCTTATCTGATTTTTCACTCAGACAAGGTAGTTCTGCGTACTAAACCTGGGTTCTTACCTAAGGTAGTCACTAACAGGAATATCAATCAAGAGATTGTTGTTCCATCCTTGTGTCCAAATCCTTCTTCAAAGAAGGAACGTCTTCTACACAATCTGGATGTAGTTCGTGCCCTCAAGTTCTACTTGCAGGCAACTAAGGATTTTCGACAAACGTCTTCCCTGTTTGTCGTGTACTCTGGTCAGAGGAGAGGTCATAAGGCTTCGGCTACCTCTCTCTCCTTCTGGCTTCGTAGCATAATTCGTTTAGCCTATGAGACTGCTGGACAGCAGCCTCCTGAAAGAATTACAGCTCATTCTACTAGAGCTGTGGCTTCCACTTGGGCCTTTAAGAATGAGGCCTCTGTTGAACAGATTTGCAAGGCTGCAACTTGGTCTTCGCTTCATACTTTTTCCAAATTTTACAAATTTGACACTTTTGCTTCTTCGGAGGCTATTTTTGGGAGAAAGGTTCTTCAGGCAGTGGTTCCTTCTGTATAATGAGCCTGCCTATCCCTCCCGTCATCCGTGTACTTTTGCTTTGGTATTGGTATCCCAGAAGTAATGATGACCCGTGGACTGATCACACATAACAGAAGAAAACATAATTTATGCTTACCTGATAAATTCCTTTCTTCTGTTGTGTGATCAGTCCACGGCCCGCCCTGTTTTAAGGCAGGTAAATATCTTTTAGATTATACTCCAGTCACCACTTCACCCTTGGTTTCTCCTTTCTCGTTGATTCTTGGTCGAATGACTGGGAGTGACGTAGAGGGGAGGAGCTATATGCAGCTCTGCTGGGTGAATCCTCTTGCATTTCCTGTTGGGGAGGAGTTATATCCCAGAAGTAATGATGACCCGTGGACTGATCACACAACAGAAGAAAGGAATTTATCAGGTAAGCATAAATTATGTTTTTCAGGGCCACAATATATAGATTTACCAAGCCCACAAACCATTCAACGCAGAAAAGAAGTTAGTTTTATTACCAGCACTTTATGTGAAAACAATGTAAGATATCGGTGGGGCTTTCCCTTTAGCCTATTATAATAAATCATAATGGCTCTCAATTCAGATACAAAAACTTTAATGATCTGGACAACTTGGCTAAACACTTGAACATTTCACTCAGGCCTCCACCAGATAATGTGATGGCAATTCCACCCTCCCAGCGTTCCAAGGAATACACGCTAGACACAAGGAACAAAGTCCCCAATGGAGCAGAGTTTTATCAAAGATGATAAAAACAAACCCTTCACCATCTTCTGACCCACCATTAGACTCATATTAACCTTGAACGAAAGTAATAATTTTGACAATATGGAATATCTACAAAACAGAGCAGGACAGGGATCGGCACTCACAGGTTTGTCCAAGACTTTCTTAAAAATTAAACAGAAAAGGATGATAACCGAATCCTACTACTAGATATGGGTATGTAAACTTATGTGATTTTGTCAAGTGGATTGATGGACAATTATTCTAACATATGCTTTCTTAGCCATAACCAGAAACCTAATGTCTGCAATAATGTTCTGACGGTTTTTTCTTTTTTTCCAATGGAGCAGAGTTTTATCAAAGATGATAAAAACAAACCCTTCACCATCTTCTGACCCACCATTAGACTCATATTAACCTTGAACGAAAGTAATAATTATGACAATATGGAATATCTACAAAACAGAGCAGGACAGGGATCGGCACTCACAGGTTTGTCCAAGACTTTCTTAAAAATTAAACAGAAAAGGATGATAACCGAATCCTACTACTAGATATGGGTATGTAAACTTATGTGATTTTGTCAAGTGGATTGATGGACAATTATTCTAACATATGCTTTCTTAGCCATAACCAGAAACCTAATGTCTGCAATAATGTTCTGACGGTTTTTTCTTTTTTTCCAATGTGGTCTACTGACCAGTCTCCATTATTGAAATTTTAATGCTCAAGAGTTATATTTAGATAGAAAAATGTGTTATATTAACACTGTACCTTTTTAAAGTTTCATTTAACCATTTAAGGGCTCCTTATTGTGCCTTTCTTTTAATATTTAACATTATTTACATAGTGAACATACACCCTGGCATTACTTCTCTCCAACGATGGTGTATAATGCAAATAATACACTTAAAGTTTGTATTGTTACAAGAAACTATTTAATTGTCTTGGTGATTTTTCTGTATTTATGATGACTTCCTCCTTGTCTCAGACACTGTCAATCTTTTATCCCTGCAACCATCTAACACATAGCTCCAATTCCCTCTGACATCTATCAGCAAAGACAAAGAGGGAAGGTACATTGTTGTCACTAGGAATTTGTTTAACAAGCAGGTGACGATAGCTAACATTTATGCCCCAAACAGTAACCCCTCCCAATTTTAAAAACAATTCTGCAACCACCTACTGGAAATAACTAAAGGGAGCCTGATTTTGGGAGGGAATTTCAACATTGCCTTAAATCCCAATTATAGACAGTTCCACAGGAACTTCATCTGCCCCAATCTAAACATTAAAGCTAATTAAATCAAGTCTAACCAATCTAGCAGTGCACGACCCTTGGGGAATTCACCATCCAAATACGAAAGTCTACACCTTTTTCTCATTACCCCACCAACTATATACCAGAATTGATTATATCCTAATAGATGTTACTAGCTTAGCCTTAGTGCAACACACTAACATCCTCCCAATCACTTGGTCAGACCATGTTATAATTAGCTGCTACCTTAAATGGCCTACCTCACAAAAATTTGATAAAGTCTGGAAATTGGATGAAACTAGGGCTGCAACAACTAATCGACTAAGTCGATAATAATCGATAATGAAAATAGTTGATCTGTCGATTAGTTGGGCTGCTTGCACTAGCGCTCAAATTTCCTTGAATGGTATTCTCTCAGACTCATTCCACATTACAAACGGGACTAGACAGGGATGCCCCCTATCCCAAATTTTAGTTACATGTTTTATAGAAACCCTTGCTAGAAAAATTAGCAATAATTCTGACATACCGGGCATAACAATCAAAGGAGAGGAATATAAACTGTCCGGATTATATCCTCTTTTTCCCTAACAACAAACCCAGAAACAGCTATTCTCCATCTACTACAAGAATTAAATCACTTTCATCACGTATCTAACATTTTAATGAATCAAAATAAATCAGAAATTTTGGGTATCTCTCTCACAGCACAAGCAGAAGAGAGAATTACAACTCTTTGTCCGTTCAAATGGTGTAAGGACTCGCTGAAGTATTTAGGTATTTTTTTTTTTTTTTTTTTTTTAGACGACAATCAGGATTCGGTATTTAATCTAAATTATATCCCAATTAGAACGACACTAGTTCGAGAGAGTCATCGTGGACTTCCAAAAACCTAACATGGCTAGGTAGAATAAATACTATTAAGATGAATGTATTCCCCAGACTCTTATTCATCCTGCAAACCCTACCCATACCTATACCGCACAATTATGTTCCACAACTACAAAATATATTTAGTTCTTTAATTTGGAAAAAAAAACCTCCCAGAATAAACATATCATGAAAATCCCTACAAGCTCAGGGGGACTGGGGGTTCCAAATATAGAATCTTACCGACAGTCTATATTTCTACAACGAATCCTAGACTGAAGATTACATTCACAGCACAAACACTGGGTAGTTCTGGAAGGTAACGTGAACCCAGAAATAAACCTAAGATCTATATGTTGGCACCCAAATATCGAACACATATTCAGATCAATAACCAACCCTGTAACTGCAGAAACCCCACATACTTGGGAAGCGGCTAATAGAGTAAATCAACTCCTATCTTCTAGACCCGGCCCCCTATCCTCCTTAACCTATAATGACGAATTCTCAAAGAATGAATTAACCCTCCCATAGATACGGACATATACCAAATAGTAAATAATGAACAGGTATCTTCGCAGGAACATTCAAAAGATCATAAATTTTCCTGGGCATCAAATTGGTTCACATATAGGAAAGTTCACCATTATGTCACTACTCATAAACACTCTCTTAATCTAACTTGCCAGGTTTGGTTATTAAATAAATCAGTTAAACTCCCCAACAAACTTTACAAACCCCTCTTTAAAATTCTGATTAATAGTGTAAGAGTCCTTTATAGCAAAGAATTGAAATTCAAAAGAAATTCCTACCCTGAAGATGTGGAGGCTAAAAGTCACAAACTTGCTCGAATTAGAAGAATACAGTAGCTTTAAATCAGAAAATAGAGATTTGTTTGAGTCACAGGCAATATGGGAACATTATTTGAGGAATTTATCAATTGTACTGAGACACAAGAACAGATGTTCCACATCATATCATAACTTGTAAAAATTAATGAGACGCGGAGACTTTTTGTTGTTGTTATCATATGTGACTGTTTTATTTTTGAAAATGTTAAGAAATGAATCCAAACTGTACAATTGATTAATTATTGTTGAAACATTCTAATTGTTTTTTGTAGTTGTACTGAAACCTATGTTACCTCTTTTTTGGATTCTTAATAAAAATAAATTGAAAAAAATAAATAATAATTTGCTGTGCATGGCACAAGAGAGTTCGGGTTTAGCCTAATCTAAAGGTGGCAACCCTAAACTGAAGATGTTTGTGCTTTGCCAGTCGTGTTAATTTTTTTTGTGGTATTTTTTTTTATCAAGTTTAAGTTAATATACTCCTTTTTGATCAACAAAAAAAGTAGCCTGCTGTCTAAAATGGTTATAATTGAAATTCATGAGTTAAACTTTTTCAACTAAATGCTTCTAAATTCTCTACAGTGCTGACTGTTGAAATGTTTCTTGCAAACTGTCTTTAGGTCGCTGTCCTTGTAAGCCTCCCCTTAAAAAGGGTAATGTTTATATTTTTTATTTAATAAGGCAGAGTAAAAAAAACTCATTTTGTAAATGGTAGAAAGTGTCTTTATAATTTCTTGGGTTAGGCCCACAGCCTGGCCTGTGTTCTCTTCGAAAACTACAGGAAATTCATTACAGGTTTGTGATGCTTTTCTTTAGCTATCGCACAGAGAAAAAAATCTGTCAAGAACTTGTGTGCAAGAAAGTAGGCCAATGCAGATGTTGAAATTGAAAGAAAACATTTGTTTCATTACTAAAAAGTAATAAAATATGTGCTGCTTCATAATTTATTTCATAGCGTTTCTTTATTCTACATATGTGTTTTTTTTTGTTTTGTTAGTTTAACAAGGTAATCTCTGTTTGGGCCCCCTAAGAATTTTTTTCTTTCTTTCTAAGCGTGGAATGTCAAGCATGGTTACAGTACTCTGCTTCTACATTTGCTTTATATAAATGTACACTCAACCCATTCCACAGTGCCTTTATTTTATTTTTTCCCCCCACAAAAAAGTTTTCTTTGTTTGAATTTTATTGATGTTACAATGAGCATATATGATAATCGAATGAGATCTTATCTAAAAAAGGCAAAGGAACATTCCATATTACGTCTGTCATGATACTGCCTATGTGGCGCAATGGCAACGCATTCCTAAAACATTATTACTAGTCCATTAGTCCTAGCTAGAGCCGTAGCAGATAAAGTATTCCAATCTCCTCCCCAGTTCACCACTTAAAGGGACAATCAAGTCAAAATTAAACTTTGATTCAGATAGAGCATGCCATTTTAAACAACCTTCCAATTTACTTTCATTAACCAAATGTGCACAGTCTTTATATATTTACACTTTTTTAGTCGCCAGCTCCTACTGAGCATGTGCAAGAATTCACAGTATATATGTATATGCATTTGTGATTGGCTGTCACATGATACAGTGGGAGTGGAAATAGACATAACTGAAATTTGTCAGAAAAAAATCTACTATCATGTGATTGTTGATTATGCAAATCTATTGTATTTACTGGTCCTTTAAGTCATATGACCTATTGCCACACAGAGACTTAAAGGTACATTGTACACTAGATTTTTCTTTGCATAAATGTTTTTTAGATTATCCATTTACAATATATAGCCCTTCTGGGTGTGTCTTTGTAAAAAATGATAATTTTGCTTATTTTTTAATAACTTGCAGATTTTCAGACGCTTAACCAAGCCCCAACGTTTTAGATGTATACTGATGTCTACTGATTTCTCCATATCCTGTTTGTATAATCTGTCTTTTCATATACAGGGAAGGGGGGGGGGGGGTTGCTGTTCCTTTTCCCCCAGCCCCTTTCAATGGGTGTCCCAGCCTAACCTCATTAACAGTGGTAAACTGGGAGCTTCTAAGTAAGTTTTTAAAGTTTTATACTGGATTTTTAGTTCAGTATCTGTGCATATTCTTCTTTATAGTAGTGTCTATTACAATCCAAAAAATGATTCAGAAGAGTTGTCAGCTAAAAACTGTTTTTATTTGCTTCATTTAAAAACAGGTACAATTGTGTGCCATGACAGCCCTCTCAGCTGCATATAAGGCATAATAGTGTCTATTATACACAGTTATTTGAAAATTGGTGTATACTGTCCCTTTAAAACAGAGATGGAGGGGAAAGGAGACAAAGGAAGGGAGGAATGGATGGAAGGTCTCTAAGTCAGAATACTCTACTTTCAAGGTGTTATGATTTATTTTGTTCCCAATAAAACTGGACATTAAGAAAAAAAGTCACTTTTTCTCTATAATATCCATATCCCTCAAGACCCAGTAGCTCCTCTAGTTTATCCGTCCACATCTGTTTTGTAGGTAACTGTGATGACTTCAACCTTCTAGCTCATCATTGTTCATGCTATCTGAAATTAAGTAACCATATTTTTACATTATTTTAGGTTTATACTTTAACAAAGCATGAGTAAACAGTGATTTAAAATACCTCCCCCTAAAAAGATGTCTTCTTATGGACTCCACTTCTGACTATAATGGTCTTATAGGTGCGCACTTCCACCAAATGTGTAACATACTACCCATCTCTCCACAATCTCTCCAACAAAGTCTAGATGTATGGGGGATAAGTGTTTGATCCGTACTGAGGGCTTAAATATAAACGTGTTAATATCTTATAGCTCCTCTCTAACATCTGAAGGGAGACTGAGGATTTGTGTGTTCTCGAGAATATCTGGTACCATGTGTTGTAAGAAAGATCTGTTCCTGATACTACATTCTATTTGTTAGTGTAGCTAGAAAGATTCTTCCCGTGGCTATAGCTAAGGAGCCCTTTAGTGGAGACGCCATTAGACAAACATTTTCGAAGTCGGTAGGGGTCTAAGAAAATCTTGCCTATAAGGGAAAGCATGAATGTGTTGTACCTGAGCAAACTTAAGTCAAGTGGCAGGTGGAATAGTCTACTCATGGCTTAACTGTTGCCTAGACATTCATTTACCATTTTCCATCACCTCAATAATTGGTATAGAGTCGCTGGGAATTCCACATGTAAAGATAAAGGTGTAAAAGATGATCAGGCTGAGGAAATGACCTTAGTATGCTTAAAGTGCCATAAAACATGTTGATATCTGTGCATATTCTAAAAGGGCTAATTAAGTAAAAATAGTTTGCATTAAAAAAATTGTTTAAAAATTGCCGGCAAGTATTTTAAAATAATTTTTAAAAATAAGCAAAACAGAATTTATGCTTACCTGATAAATTACTTTCTCCAACGGTGTGTCCGGTCCACGGCGTCATCCTTACTTGTGGGATATTCTCTTCCCCAACAGGAAATGGCAAAGAGTTTCAGCAAAGCTGGTCACATGATCCCTCCTAGGCTCCGCCCACCCCAGTCATTCGACCGACGGACAGGAGGAATATATATAGGAGAAACCATATGATACCGTGGTGACTGTAGTTAGAGAAAATAATTCATCAGACCTGATTAAAAAAAACCAGGGCGGGCCGTGGACCGGACACACCGTTGGAGAAAGTAATTTATCAGGTAAGCATAAATTCTGTTTTCTCCAACATTGGTGTGTCCGGTCCACGGCGTCATCCTTACTTGTGGGAACCAATACCAAAGCTTTAGGACACGGATGAAGGGAGGGAGCAAATCAGGTCACCTAAACGGAAGGCACCACAGCTTGCAAAACTTTTCTCCCAAAAATAGCCTCCGAAGAAGCAAAAGTATCAAATTTGTAAAATTTGGCAAAAGTGTGCAGTGAAGACCAAGTCGCTGCCTTACATATCTGATCAACAGAAGCCTCGTTCTTGAAGGCCCATGTGGAAGCCACAGCCCTAGTGGAGTGAGCTGTGATTCTTTCAGGAGGCTGCCGTCCGGCAGTCTCATAAGCCAATCGGATAATGCTTTTAAGCCAAAAGGAAAGAGGGGTAGAAGTCGCTTTTTGACCTCTCCTTTTACCAGAATAAACAACAAACAAGGAAGATGTTTGTCTGAAATCTTTAGTAGCCTCTAAATAGAACTTTAGAGCACGGACAACGTCCAAATTGTGTAACAAACGTTCCTTCTTTGAAACTGGATTCGGACACAAAGAAGGTACAACTATCTCCTGGTTAATATTTTTGTTAGAAACAACTTTAGGAAGAAAACCAGGCTTAGTACGCAAAACCACCTTATCTGCATGGAACACCAGATAAGGAGGAGAACACTGCAGAGCAGATAACTCTGAAACTCTTCTAGCAGAAGAAATTGCAACCAAAAACAAAACTTTCCAAGATAGTAACTTAATATCTATGGAATGTAAGGGTTCAAACGGAACCCCTTGAAGAACTGAAAGAACTAGATTTAGACTCCAGGGAGGAGTCAAAGGTCTGTAAACAGGCTTGATCCTAACCAGAGCCTGAACAAATGCTTGAACATCTGGCACAGCTGCCAGTCTTTTGTGTAGTAAGACAGATAACGCAGAGTTATAGAACTTGCAGATAATCCTTTCTCCAAACCTTCTTGAAGAAAGGAGAGAATCTTAGGAATTTTTATCTTATTCCATGGGAATCCTTTGGATTCACACCAACAGATATATTTTTTCCATATTTTATGGTAAATTTTTCTAGTTACAGGTTTTCTGGCCTGAACCAGAGTATCTATCACCGAATCTGAAAACCCACGCTTTGATAGAATCAAGCTTTCAATCTCCAAGCAGTCAGTTGGAGGGAGACCAGATTTATGTGTTCGAATGGACCTTGAACAAGAAGGTCCTGTCTCAAAGGTAGCTTCCATGGTGGAGCCGATGACATATTCACCAGGTCTGCATACCAAGTCCTGCGTGGCCACGTAGGAGCTATCAAGATCACCGAGGCCCTCTCCTGATTGATCCTGGCTACCAGCCTGGGAATGAGAGGAAACGGTGGGAATACGTAAGCTAGGTTGAAAGTCCAAGGAGCTACTAGTGCATCTACTAGAGTCGCCTTGGGATCCCTGGATCTGGACCCGTAGCAAGGAACCTTGAAGTTCTGACGAGACGCCATCAGATCCATGTCTGGAATGCCCCATAATTGAGTTATTTGGGCAAAGATTTCCGGATGGAGTTCCCACTCCCCCGGATGAAATGTCTGACGACTCAGAAAATCCGCTTCCCAATTTTCCACCCCTGGGATGTGGATCGCAGATAAGTGGCAGGAGTGATCCTCCGCCCATTGAATTATTTTGGTCACTTCTTTCATCGCCAGGGAACTCTTTGTTCCCCCTTGATGATTGATATAAGCAACAGTCGTCATGTTGTCTGATTGGGACCTTATGAATTTGGCCTTTGCTAGTTGAGGCCAAGCTCTGAGAGCATTGAATATCGCTCTCAGTTCCAGAATGTTTATCGGGAGAAGAGACTCTTCCCGAGACCATAGACCCTGAGCTTTCAGGGATTCCCAGACCGCACCCCAGCCCACTAGACTGGCGTCGGTCGTGACAATGACCCACTCTGGCCTGCGGAAGCCCATTCCCTGGGACAGATGGTCCAGGGTCAGCCACCAACGGAGTGAATCTCTGGTCTTTTGATCTACTTGAATCATTGGAGACAAGTCTGTATAATCCCCATTCCACTGTTTGAGCATGCACAGTTGTAATGGTCTTAGATGAATTCGTGCAAAAGGAACTATGTCCATTGTTGCAACCATCAATCCTATTACTTCCATGCACTGCGCTATGGAAGGACGAGGAACAGAATGAAGCACTTGACAAGAGCTTAGAAGTTTTGATTTTCTGACCTCTGTCAGAAAAATCCTCATTTCTAAGGAATCTATTATTGTTCCCAAGAAGGGAACTCTTGTTGACGGGGACAGAGAACTCTTTTCTTTGTTCACCTTCCATCCGTGAGAAGTGAGAAAGGCTAGAACGATGTCCGTATGAGCCTTTGCCTTTGACAGGGACGACGCTTGTATTAGAATGTCGTCCAAGTAAGGTACTACTGCAATGCCCCTTGGTCTTAGAACCGCTAGAAGGGACCCTAGCACCTTTGTGAAAATCCTTGGAGCAGTGGCTAATCCGAATGGAAGAGCCACAAACTGGTAATGTTTGTCCAGAAAAGCGAACCTTAGGAACTGATGATATTCCTTGTGGATAGGGATATGTAGGTACGCATCCTTTAGATCCACGGTAGTCATAAATTGACTTTCCTGGATGGTGGGTAGAATCGTTGGAATAGTTTCCATTTTGAACGATGGTACCCTGAGAAATTTGTTTAGGATCTTCAAATCCAAAATTGGTCTGAACGTTCCCTCTTTTTTGGGAACTACGAACAGATTGGAATAAAATCCCATCATGTTTACTCCCCTCATTTGAGGAATCATCTTGGGCAATATCATTATTTGTGGCAGTACTGTCCTTACTTTGTTTGGACGCTATGGCACAATTATCACATAAATTTAAATGGGGAGACACATTGGCTTTCATACATATAGAACATAGCTTATCTGAAGGTACAGACATGTTAAACAGGCTTAAACTTGTCAACAATGCACAAAAAACGTTTTAAAATAAAACCGTTACTGTCACTTTAAATTTCAAACAGAAACACTTTATTACTGAATATGTGAAAAAGTATGAAGGAATTGTTAAAAAATTACCAAATTTTCACCACAGTGTCTTAAAGCCTTAAAAGTATTGCACACCAAATTTCAGAGCTTTAACCCTTAAAATAACGGAACCGGAGCCGTTTTTCAATTTAACCCCTATACAGTGCCAGATACAGTCTTTGCTAAGACCCAACCAAGCCCTGAGGGGAATACGATATCTACCAGTTTTTTAGCCCATAATAAGCCCTTTATTCTGTTTGTTTTTGACTAAGAAAATGGCTTACCGGTCCCCATGAGGGGAAATGACAGCCTTCCAGCATTACACAGTCTTGTTAGAAATATGGCTAGTCATACCTTAAGCAGAAAAGTCTGCTAACTGTTTCCCCCAACTGAAGTTACTTCATCTCAACAGTCCTATGTGGAAACAGCAATCGATTTTAGTTACTGTCTGCTAAAATCATCTTCCTCTTACAAACAGAAATCTTCATCCTTTTCTGTTTCAGAGTAAATAGTACATACCAGCACTATTTTAAAATAACAAACACTTGATAGAAGAATAAAAACTACATTTAAACACCAAAAAACTCTTAACCATCTCCATGGAGATGTTGCCTGTGCAATGGCAAAGAGAATGACAGGGGTGGGCGGAGCCTAGGAGGGATCATGTGACCAGCTTTGCTGAAACTCTTGGCCATTTCCTGTTGGGGAAGAGAATATCCCACAAGTAAGGATGACGCCATGGACCGGACACACCAATGTTGGAGAAAAGGACTTGCATAGCTGTGCTTTCTGGAGTAGACCGATTCCCCCCCCCCCCCCCCCCTTATCAGTGTTTAACATCAGAAACACAGCCATTGTATTTTAACTGTTCACAATAGCTTATTTGCTTCTAGGCATGCTCCAGCAGATAATGACTGTTAAACTCTTGCATTCTACCATGGATATATTTGCAGCCATAAAAGGAATTGTTTGGGGGGAGTTAGAGCTGTACAATTTAGACACTTAAAAGAAAGTGTTAATGCGGCACTGCAGTATAAATTAGCAGGTAAAGTGATTAAAGTACATATTTTATTTTGTCTCTATCCCAACTTGTTTATGTCCCTTTAACAGTGTAGTTGCAAGAGGGAAAAGACCTGTCTTTTGCTTATTATATCCAGTACTTTAACACCGTTTTCAAGATCTGCAAGTCTAAAACTTTCACTTTGGAAGCTGTATGTCATTCTAGAACTCTCTGGGGGGTAGTAGCTTGAAAGAAATGGACATTAGGAAAACCTAGGCCTCCCTCCCCTGAAGATCTAAACAAATTTGTGCTCTGTAGTCTTACAGATCCCTATATATAAGTATTGAGACACTTTTGTAATTTGATTATATAGAATGGGGAGGGCAAAATTGGAACTGCCTGCATATTAAAGAGGATTTGGGGCAGAATGGTAATTTCGATGGCCGGAATATTCCCCCCCACCACGTAAGGTTTTTAGAGGACCAAACTTCATAAGTATTTTGGGTGTCTATAAGCAACTTTTGGTAATTCAGATCAAATAAGTGTTTTAAAATGGGCTGTTAGTTCCACACCAAGATAATGCAGAGAGGTAGTTTTTAATTTATAAGAGTATAGATAAGATAAGAGTGCATCAGCCATGTTGGACAAAGTAACATTCTGCGCTTCACATATTTGTGCATTAATAGAGAAATCTGAGAATATAACGCATCTGTGAAATTCACAAGTACCGTGGGGAGGCTAGGGATACCTGTACATCATCTGCATACTTGGATAGTTTTTATATCAGCGTGGATTTAATTTAAATGATGATTTTAATCATTAGGACTCGTCAGTAAGACTGATTTTAGAATAATAACTTTTCAGTGTTCCAGTGATTATTTTTCCAGTTATATCAAACCCTTACTAATGTGGTTATATATCATTAGATATGCATAGATAGATCATTGAAATGAATGAAATAATCTGTAGGTGAACTATCTCCAGTTTAATAATTGAATCATTCATATTTGATCAACGTTTCAGCAGTACTTTAAATGGAAGGAGAAAAATTATTGTTAATAATAAGTTTTATTTAACTAATTAAAAAAAATTATTAAAAATAAATTAATAACAATTTTTAAATAGTTTTATTTAACTAAAAATAACATTTAATTTTTAATGCTTGCTCCTTCCTCCTTACACTTAGGTCCTTATGTAGATCTATTCCTCTCTATTCCTCTCCAAACAATATTCTATTCAGTTAGCTTCTTGAAACAGTATAGGCTAAGTCTGTGTACATAGATTTGCAGGGGAGCAATGGCATTAAAGGGGCAGTAAAGTCAAAATTAAACTTTCTTGATTCAGACAGAACGTCATTTTTAACAAGTTTCCAATTTACTTCTCTTATCTAATTGTCTTTGTTCTCTTGGTATCCATTGTTGAAAATCATCAGGCTCAGAAGCAATGCGCTACTGTGAGCTAGCTGCTTGTCACTACCTCGCCCAATGTATTCAGCCAGGCCCTATTAAAGAATTGTTCTCCTTTAACAATGGATACCATGTGAATAGAGCAAATTTGACAATAGAAGTAAATCTAAAATCTGAAAATTGTATGTTCTGTCTGAAACCCATGCATCGGCCAGCAATGTCGCCGATCGTTGGTTGGTGGGAGCAGCTGCAGGGAGGTGTGTGGGTGGCCCATTGCTGGCAATCTTCTGGCCAGCAGTCGGAAAAGATTGTCGTTTGTGTGCGGGGGGCACGATCCGGTACTTACAAATTTTGTAATTTTGGTGGGTGGGAGAGGAGTGAGGGAAATCATTTTTCAAACAGGTCTGGGAGGGGGTAGGGTATGGAGGGGGGCAGCTACACTACAGAAAAATAGTGGATAATTTAAATGGTGAAAAATAGTTAGTGGGGGGAGGATTAGAGAGCTCTTTTGGGGGATCAATGAGGTTGGGGGCTAAGGGGGGGGATCCTACACAGCAGAAAAAAAAAAAAAATATATATATATATATATATTATTTTTTTTTTAAAAAAAAAGACAAAAAGCCTTTTATTTTTGTACTGGCAGACTTTCTAGACCAACAACGATCTACTCCTTGCCTCTTCTACCATCACCTCCTCTCATGCTAGACTACAGGACTTCTCTCGTGCGGCACCAACCCTCTGGAACGCACTTCCTTGAGCTGTCAGACTTTCCCCCAACTTCTCCTACTTTAAACGCTCCCTAAAGACCTTCTTGTTCAGGGAAGCCTATCACCAAATCCGTAACTAATGAATTCTACTTGCCTAATAGTTGCCCTCATCTAACTTCACACTAACATCATTCCCACCTTTGCAGTCCCCACCTCCTGTCTCTCACCCTCCTACCCATTTAGATTGCAAGTTCCCACGGGAACATGGCTCCCAATTCCCCCTGTATTTGTTTGTTAAATTTTGTCTGGTTGTCTCATATTGTTACTGTCCTTTTATCTTTGTTACCTATGAACAGCGCTGCGGAATCTGTTGGTGCTTTATAAATAAAGAATAATAATACTTAAGATGGCGGGGACAATTGTGGGGAGGGGGGATAAGAGCTGTTTGGGAGGGATCAGAGGGTGGGATTTGTCAGGTGGGAGGCTGATCTCTACACTTAATCTAAAATTAACCCTACAAGCTACCCAATTAACCCCGTCACTGCTGGGCATAATACAAGTGTAGTGTGCAGTAGTATTTAGCGGCCTTCTAATTACCAAAAAGCAATGCCAAAGCCATATATGTCTATTTATGAACATTGGGGATCCCAGAGAAGCTATTGCAACCATGTGTGCCATAATTGCACAAGCTGTTTGTAAATAATTTCAGCAAGAAACCCAAAGTTAGTGAAAAAGTTAACGATTTGTTTAATTTGATCGAATTTGGTGGTGAAATATATCAAAATGGGCCTAGATCAATACTTTGGGTTGTTTACTACACTAAAGCTAAAATGAACCCTACAAGCTCCCTAATTAACCCTGTCACTGCTGGGCATAATACAAGTGTGGTGCGCAGCAGTATTTAGCGGCCTTCTAATTACCAAAAAGTAACGCTACAGCCATAAATGTCTGCTATTTCTGAATATTTCTGAATATAGAGAAGCATTTACAACCATTTGTGCCATAAATGCACAAGCTGTTTGTAAATAATTTCAGTGAGAAACCTAAAGTTTGTGAAAAAGTGAACGCTTTTTTTTTTATTTGGTCGCATTTGGCGGTGAAATGGTGACATCAAAATATACCAAAATGGGCTTAAATCAATACTTTGGGTTGTCTACTAAAAAAATATATATTTACATGTCAAGGGATATTCAGGGATTCCTGAAAGATATCAGTGTTACAATGTAACTATCGCTAATTTTGAAAAAAACAAATGGTTTGGAAATGGCAAAGTGCTACTTGTACTTATTGCCCTATAACTTGCAAAACAAAGCAAAGAAAGTGTAAACATTGAGTATTTGTAAATTCAGGACTAAATTTAGAAACTATTTAGCATGGGTGTTTTTTGGTGGTTGTAGATGTGTAACAGATTTTGGGGGTCAGAGTTAGAAAAAGTGTGTTGTTTTTTTTCCCATTTTTTCATCATATTTTATAGTTTTGTTTTTCTTTTTTTTTTTTTCTTTTTTTATAATAAATTATATGATAAGATGAAAATCTATTTCATGGTGAGAAAAACGGTATATAATATGTGTGGGTACAGTAAATGAATAAGAGGAAAATTTCAGCTAAATACAAACACCGCAGAAATGTAAAAATAGCCTTGGTCCCAAACGGTCAGAAAATGGAAAAGGGCTGTAGCCACTAAGAGGTTAAACACGAAACCCCAATTATTTTTTTTTTTCATGATTCAAATACAGCATGCAATTTTAAACAACTTTCTATTTTACTTCTATTAAATTTTCTTTGTTCTCTTGGTATAGTTTGTTGAAAATCAGGGACATATGCTTAGAAGCCGGCGCATTTCTGGAGCACTATATGACGGCAATTGTGCAAGAATGAATCCATTTGCAAGAACACTAGATGGCAGCACTATTTTCTGCCATGTAGTGCTCCAGACACCTAGGTATCTCTTCTAAACAAAGAATAGCATGGGAACAAGGCAAATTTGATAATGGAAGTTAATTGGAATTATATTTTTTGCAAATTGAATGCCCTGTCTCAATCATAAAAGAAAAATGTTTGGCTTTCATTTCCCTTTAATATCCCCTACTAAAATAATTGTACTTTCTTTCACCTCCAGTACTTTATTACCTTTTTTACAAATGGGGGTTGGTTAGTATTGGGGCAATAAACATTGACTAGTGTTATGGTCCTGTTATAAAGTATCCCCACTAAGATCATTTTGCTATCTGTCTGACCAGTGGGGTAATCTTTGGAAGACAGATGGAAGAGGCGCCTCATGGGACAAGTATCGTTTTGAGCAACAGAGGGATACAACAAATAGCGGACCCCCCACACAGAGTATTACTCACAAGAGCGGCGGTACAAACGTGTACCCAGACAAGCAGGACGGAACCAAAAGTCGCCCGTCAGACAGGCGTAAGCTCGGTACGCTAAGGCAGACGTCACTCGGCAGGCATTTATTGAGTATCTGTTTATACTCAATAAATATATCCTTGAGTATATCACACCTGCCTGATTTTTATTATTATTGCCGCTGGTGCAATTTGGTTGCGTTC
>NW_026511695.1:289624-383358 GCF_027579735.1 Bombina bombina
TGACCAGTGCCTTCCTAACGAAGCTGAGGGTAAAGGTGATGGACTTGCCAAGTATGTCTCCAGACCTAAACCCTATTGAGCATCTGTGAGTCATCCTCAAACGGAAAGCAGGGGACCGCAAGGTCTCTAACATCCACCTTCCACCAGCTCTGTGATGTCGTCATGTAGGAGTGAAAGAGGACTCCAGTGGCAACCTGTGAAGCTCTGGTGAACTCCATGCCCAAGAGGGTTAAGGCAGTGCTGGGAAATAATGGTGCCACACAAAATATTGACACTTTGGGCCCAATTTGGACATTTCTACTTAGGGGTGTACTCACTTTTGTTGCCAACGGTTTAGACATTAATAGCTGCGTGTTGAGTTATTTTGAGGGGACAGCAAATATACACTGTTTATACAGGCTGTACACTCACTACTTTACATTGTAGCAAAGTGTAATTTCTTCAGTGTTGTCACATGAAAAGATATAATAAAATATTTACAAAAATGTGAGGGGTGTACTCACTTTTGTGAGATACTGTGTGTATGTATGTGTGTATATATGTGTGTGTGTGTGTGTATATATATATATATGCGCGCAATATGGGAAAAAAAATTGTGATTTTTTTTAAATAACTGTTAAACATACATTTCACAATAAAAATTGCATTACACTGTACATAATCTACCAGGCATATATACAGTAGGATTATGAGGTCACATGTAGGGGGTATAGGCACCATATAGACATATGTACAGTAGGATTTTAAAGTCACATTGGGGGTATAGGTACCAGACAGACATACAATAGGATTATGAGGTCACATATAGGGGATATAGGTACCATACAGACATACAGTGGGCAGCATGGAGCAGTGTAGCGCTGATGAGTGAGGGTGCAAGTGATTGGTGGATGTGTTAAAAATACCGGTGCACCCTGACACAATGTGCCCGCACACATCGTATACTCTCACAAAACCTTCACCTACACACCCCTTTACTGAATGCTCACCCGCTGCTGACGTCGCCAATCTGTGCCAAAGAGACGACACAGGCATCCCCAGCGCCCTGCCGTCACCTGCAGCAACTGCTAGCGCTCCCAGTACAGTGGGCCCCTTCAGCTGTGCGAGAGTGCAGGTCCTGTGTCATGTAATGCCATTGTGTGCTCCTCATGGCACTTTGCCCCCATGCATGCCAGCCAGCAGACTGTGCCTTCCTTGTTATGAATGTGCAAACTTATTTAATATAGGGCAGCGCTATTTGACGCACGCCTGCTGAAACAGGGATTTGAAAGCGGGGATTTATAAAAATAAATCGTACACTTGTGATTTTAAAATCGCAAGAACATTTTTTTTAGTTTAATCGCACAGCCCTAATATATAATTTCTATGAGTTTTATTCACTGTAAATGGTCTTTACTGCAGTAGTTAACTGTGAAGCTGACTTTGAGTGGAAATAGCTGAATTTGTAAAATGCTCTAACTTTAACTTAAAAGTTTATTTCTCCAACATTGGTGTGTCCGGTCCATGGCGTCATCCTTACTTGTGGGATATTGAAATAACTGCATTTAAATGGTCCCTAAGACTCTATAAATCTTAGTATCTATTTGCTATACACTTTAGTGAAAGGCTAATATTACATTTAATAATCCCTTATGAATTATTATACCCACTATATAATATTAACACACAATCACTAGCTTAAACTACTTGTAAGGTCATAAACTCACAAAGTCTTATTCCAGCAGTAACAAAACTTTTATTACAATGAGGCTAATTAAACATTATTACAATATGCAGATTAAATATAAATTACACATATGCAAATCACTTATAAATACTCAGCAGTGAACTATACATCAATATTACACTAATACATTTGCCCAATCTATGTGAAAGTATGGTGTGCTGAAATTATGTGTCTGTAAGGATCACTTACTTCTGATGTTAGCTGTGGTCACCATTCCAATTGAAAAAGAGTGAAAGAGAGAGTGAACTCCAGTATTCCTGCTACTTTTATTGTAAGTTTTTCATCCCTCCCACAATGATGATGTCACTCATAAGCAAGCCCTCATTGTAATTTTAAGAGTATATGGTTTCATCCTGCATGTGCTTTGGGGGTAGGGAATGGCATTAGCCTTAGACAAAGGATCTTAAGCCAGCTGGTCATCCTTCTCAGATGGGGGTCTGGTAATGTGATCTTTCTACATTCCATAGTGACCTAGTATCTGAATGAGGAGTTAACCCCTTCTTTACCATTCAGCTGAGTTCTTGTAGAATACATATACCATATATATATGTATATATATATACCCCTTCCAGACCATATGTGAATTCAGATCATGCCATTATTACATTCCCCCCTTTTGGCAATGGAGGTTACCATACCCTTCCATTCCAATGGTTGTTTTATATGAGTGAATCTGATGGAAGATTCCTAACCCCACCTATGTGTGATGGCTATATTAGTGTACTAAAGACGCTTCCATTCGCATACCATAATATAAGTGATATACACGTGCAATTAATGATTTTAAATAACAACACATACAAATTTGAATAATTATACATAATATAGAAATAAATAATATGATTATAAATGGATGTATAAACAGATTTCCCAATGCAGAACCCCATGATGACTGTTTCGAAAAGGAATTTGCTAATTTCTGCCACCAGGTTGCACTTGACATCTCCGTAAAAGTATGTTCAATCCTTTGTAGTTCTTGTTCCTGATGGTAGAAATTTACATGAACACGTTCCCCAAAATTTTTAAGATGTTCTAGTAACACAGAGTCTTTTTGCAATAAGGTTACCCATTTTTGCCAAGGTGCATCATCTACTAATATTGGGGTTATGAGTGGAGCCCCCAAGGTAGCGTTATATGTGAGTAACTGTGGGACAGTGAAGTTAAACTGTAGTGAACTTATCCTCACAGGGTACCCAGTAATACAATAAATCCCTGGTGTGATTTGTTCCCTTGAATTACACCTGTCAAACCATACATGCACTTCATCTTTAGGCTTCAATGCAACAAAACACACCTTTCCTTGTCCTAAGGGAAAAATCATATCTTGGGGATTAACTTTCTCCACAAAACCATTGCAATATGAGTGATTATGCCAGCAGGAATCAAAAATTATTCTTGCCTGGTTGGGTAGACATAAAATTTTAGAAGGAAACCTTATGCAGCCAGACATATCTACCTGTTCCATATGGGAACCATTCCATATAAAATTTGGGAACTCTAACTCATGATGCAAAACATGAGATTCTGTGACAGGTGTTCCTAGTGAAAACAAATGATAAACATTCTGATAGGTACCACTAGTGGGCACAAGTGAAGTAGCCCTGCATATATTTTCCCTGCAGCCCAACCAACTGTTTAACCATAATTCTCTGTGTTTTGATGCAAAACTGTTAACAACAGACTGCTCCCACCCTCCCAAAGGTGTATGGTTATTTTCCATAGCCTGTGCTATTAATTTAAAGTCAGTTGATAATTCTGTTTGCATGGAAATACACACAAAATCCCAGGATACTTCCCTTAACCTACTAATTACTCCTATCAGTATTTCCTCTGTATGTTGAATGGCAGGACCCTGAACCTGAATGACTGTCTGTGTCAGTGTCTCTACCAGGGTGTTTATCATTTGTTGCGTATGAATCCCTTTTGCATTTAACATCCCCTGAGACTGTAAGGTTGCTGTTAGGCTGGATATGTCAATGGAATTTACCACACCTAGCCCTGTTCCCACACCTCCCAAAACTGTATCCATGATATCCCTCCTAGTCCTTCTCCTAGTACCTTCTGCCCACTTAACTAATGCTTTTTCCATAGTGGCAGTAATTCTGGAACAATTTTGGTAATGTGTGGAAACTAGCCAATCTATTATTTTAATCTTCCACGTGATAAATTGGAATGTGGCATCCCTCAATACTGGAGTTGGCTTGATTGTACTTGTTTGAAATGGACCACTAGAAACAACACTTTTCCCCTTACACATTGGAGTATTGTCATAATGTTTCATCTTTGGTGTAGTGATTAAAGTAGAATAGATCAAAGGCGTAAATGTGGTTGTTTCCTTTATTTGGTCTATTTTTAAGTATACTTCAATCCCTCCACCAAAGTTGGCAGCTGTAACCCTCCAATTAATCCCTTCTCCAATTTGTTGTTCAAATATAACCTTGGTTATATTATAGTTATCGCCATTTATAGTGTGAATAGGATTTGTAAATGTTGTAGACACAGAAACACCTTCTCCCACCAGACCTACAGTCCATTTTCCCCAAGCCACCCACTTACATTCCCATTCAACTTTATTACCCTGATTGACCCTCCAAAAACCAATTAAATTGTCTTGATGTTTTTCTGCAAATATTTCAATTTTCCCACCCACATTAAAAGTCAATTTTCCCAAACAATCTTTGTGAAGGTCTTGAGAGCTCCATAAGCCTGTCCATCCTCTGATGATGCTGCTTGAGCTCCATCTACGACTCCTTGTGAGGTTTGTGATTGACAGTTCATTACAGTCACAGATTGGAAGTTTTTGCAATAACACCCACACAAATACAAATAGGTTTGTGGCGATCATTCCTCTCAGGCTCCACATAATGAAATCTGTCAAAAAAAGATTAAGAGAATATCAGTTCTTAGCAGAAATATCTACATCTGGGACAGCTGTCCCTCTATACAATTTACATTGGTCAACATGGACCCATTTGTAACCAGGCTGCCTTCTGGTTTTCCCAGGGGTTGATCTTTCTATTTTAATTACAGTATTACCCAATTTGTCCAAAATTCTATAAGGTCCTTCCCAATTTGCATCCCAGGGAGAATTTTTGCGAAAATTTTTAATCATGATCAATCCCCCCTTCTCAAACAGAGGTGTTTGAGGTGTAGATGAAAATTTACAATCTGTTGGGGCCATATTAGAGGCAGCAAAAATTAGCAGTGAGCTCAACTGCTCCTGAATTTGGGAGAGATATTGATCTCTAGACACAGATTCTCTCAAGGGAGTAGACAATTGTGGTTCACCTGGGTGGCCTAATGCCATCTTTCTCCCTGTCATGAGCTCATAGGGAGAACACTTGGTAGCATTTGATGGTGTAGCTCTAATAACCATTAGAACTGCTGGAAGATGTGTGACCCATGATTTACCATACTGGGAAAGCATTTTTGACAATTTTGTTTTTAATGTGCGATTCATGCGCTCAACTATACCAGAGGATTGTGGATGATATGGTACATGAAATCTTGTCTGTATTCCCAGTAGGGCACAGAGATTTTGCATTACCTGACCTGTAAAATGTGTACCCCTGTCTGATTCAATGAGTGTTGGAAACCCCCATCTTGAGAAAACATGTTCCCACAGTGCTCTGGCAGTAGCCTGTGCAGTATCACAACGAAGTGGAATAGCCTCAACCCATTTTGAAAAAATATCTACAATTACTAGGGCATACCTGAGACCCCCCTTTGATAGTGGAAGTGGGCCTATAAAATCAATTTGGATAGCTTTCCAGGGGCCATCTGCTACTGGTATTCTCTGGAGAATGGGTCTCTGACCTTTAGGGCGTGGATTAATTTGAGCACAAATTAAACATTCTTGTACACATTTTAAACAGGTTTCTGCTAAATCTGGCCAATGAAATTTTTGCCTTAAATGGTACTCTAATGCACTTTGCCCAATATGCCCAAGAAAAGAATGTGTTTGCTGTGTTATAGGTCCCTGCAAATGACTCGGGACCACAAAAACCAATTTAGCCTGTGGATCAATGGGATTAGAGTAACATATTAACCCATTACAAATTGAATAACCATTTGGGAGTGTTTGCTGTTCCTGTAACAGAGGGAAAAGGTTAGGATCTTTAGCTTGTTCTGTTTTCAAATCAGGTACCTCTGAATCTACCATTGTAATCTTTGCTATGTGTACCATTGTATCTTTAGATGTAACATGCTCTCTCCATGCTTCCTGTGTCTCACTGTCATTCTCATCTGATTGCCATGGTTCCCCATCTACAGCTGCCTGTTTGGCTAACATGTCCACATGTGCATTCCCTTGTGAATGTGCATCTGTGAAATGTGTGTGTGCCTTAACTTTAACAATAGCTGACTGCAATGGGTGCTGTGTTCCCCAATCTACCAATTTCTTAAGGGCTTGAACATGTGACAATGGTTTGCCTGCTGAGTCTACCATTCCTCTTAGATTCCAAATTGGTAAGTACTCTGTCAGTGATCTGGTCACATAGGCACTGTCACTGTATATACAAATGTCTTGTGTGTCAAACCTGTGGCAAGCCATAGAAATGGCTTCTAATTCTGCTCTCTGTGCTGAGAATGATCTTGGTAACATAAATTTAAGAGCTAATTGTTGCGAGGGGACCCAAATAGCAAAACCAGTATTAAATTGACCATCCTGCCAAAATCTTGAGCCATCTACATAAATTTGTAAATCCTGGGGAGAAGTTTTGTCCCTGAACAATTTATGAGGCGATTCCCTGTGTGTGAATGTCTCTGTGCAGTCATGGGGTTCACCCTGAGTGTGCATTAGTTGGGGTAATGTGTATTTTGCATTGTGTTGTACAGTGATGTCACGATGTTGCAAATCTATTAACCACCTAGTCACTCTTTGTGTTGAAACCCCACTTAATGATTTCTCCAATAACAGCTTTATAGGGGTATGTGGTGTTTGGAGGATGAGCTTCCCAAATCCCACTATATGCTCAGTAGCCTGAACTGACCAATGCACCCCTAACAAAGCCTTGATACATGCGTCATAACCTTTCTCTACTGGAGTAAGAAGCCTGGAAAAATAGCCAACAGGCCTCCATTTTTCAGCCTTCTCCTGCAGTAGGACTGTGGAAATTGAAGTGTCAGATGTGTATGTTTGTAAAGCAAAAGGGGCCTCCCTCTCCACTGTGGCAAGGGCAGGGGCTGATGCTAAACCTTCCTTTAACACTTTAAATGCTTCCTCATGTTCTGTATTCCAAGGAATTTTCCCAACATCCTCCCCTTTCAAAAGATCATAGAGAGGTTTTGCTTTTTCAGCAAACCCTTCAATGAAATCACGAGAAAAATTTACCAAGCCTAAGAATTGTCTTAAGGACTGCCTATGCAAAGGTCTGGGCACCTGAAGTATGGCTGTAACTCGTTCTCTAGTAGGGCATCTTGTACCCCTTTGTATTGATACTCCCAAAAATGTCACCTTTTGTCTCATTAATTGTACTTTCGAAGTGTTTAACTTGAGGCCAGATTCAGCAATCAAGCCAAACAGTTCATTCAGCCGCTCCAAATGTTCCTCTACTGTCTCTGTTTGTAACAAAATATCATCTACATACTGTATGATACTTTCTGGGACTGAGAATGTTTTTAATACCTCTGCTAATGCTTGGTGAAAGTATGTAGGCGAGCTGTGGAAGCCCTGAGGAAGCGAATTGAAGCAAAATTGCATGTTATCAAAGCAGAAAGCAAACTTATATTGGCACTCTGGGGCTAGTCTGACACTCCAAAAACCATTACTTATATCCAGAACAGAATACCACCTACATGTGGCACTCAGTTTGGATACCACTTCAGGAGTAGAAGCAACTAGATTTGTAACAGGTGGGGTAACTTTATTCACCATACGAAAATCAGCAGTTAACCTCCAAGTATTATTTGCTTTCCTTACTGGCCACAAAGGAGAATTATTAGAGGAGGAACATTTCCTAATTATCCCTTGGCTTTCAAGCTGACTAATAATTTGCCTCACAGGTTCAATAGCTTCTGCTGGAAAACGATACTGTCTTTGTGGAGGGGGGTCAGGGCCTACAATATTGATTTCAATGCCTTTTAATATGCCACAATCATTCTTATGTTGAGCCCATATGTCAGGGAAATCCATGACCAATCTCTTCAAATCAGGGTGACTTTCAGTATCCGGCCACACCCTTTCTGAAGGAATTGATGCAATGGATGCTATGGGACTGATGTAAGAGTCATCTAATATTACAGGTTTTCTCCCTCTAGTATCCCTCCACAAAACATTGTTACATAGGTCCACTATCATCCCTTCTGATCTCATTATATCAGCACCAAGTATTGTACCCTCTGTGTTTTTGCTCTGCCAAATGGGAATTTCCTTAGTCCACTGATTACCTAGTGTCATAGTCACATTTGGGATAAGGGATGCTTGGGACTGGGATCCCCCAAGTCCCACAAGAAATGTCTGTCTTGTCCCTTGTGGGGGACTTAATGGTAAGTCTGTCAAAGTTACTGAAGCTCCTGTGTCTATGAGGAGTTTTGTGCGATGGCCCTCAATCACACCATAGACACAGGGACGTCCAGAATGATCCCTAAAGGTGTTACATATAGGGACCATGTCATCCAGGGCCTGAGGTAGTCAGTCAGAGCAGGATATCAGAGGAGAATTATTTTCATAATTCTTTTCATGATATCCCACTTCCCCTCCCCCCACAGTCATCACTCTCAAAGCCTCATGCGCTGGGCCATACAGATTAGTACCAGGCCTAAGCTTTGCGGTGTATTCCTGTCCTGTTTTATCTGGGGGCTTAATCTTGTTATTTTTCCCTACCCAATTATGTGCATAGCTTTCTTTTGGAGGTGCAGAGGGATGTAATCTTTCCTGCCCTCCCTCAGTTTCCTTCTGAATTCTCTTTAAGAATCTGCAATCTACTCGTCTGTGCCCATATTTATTGCAGTAATGGCAAGTACCTTTGAAGGGACCCTCTGAATATTTTTGTTTCCCTTCATTAGTGGTTACCACAGCAATTCTGTGTTGCCCTGTGTTCTTTTTCTTTAAAATGTTCTGCCTAGCCTTACCTATAATAGATAACACACCCTCTAGTGTATTCTTTTCCTCAGCCATCATTTGTATGCTAGGTTCCAAATATGTGAATTTTTTAATTAAATACTGCAACATATCATGAGGTGTTTGTTCTGGTGAAATTCTGTGTGTCAGTCTATATAATTGTTCAAATTTAGCTGCAAATACCCATGGGTCATCATTTAATGCTACTTGCATTTCTGCAAGAGAGTGACTGTCCAAATCTCTACTCCCTGTCACTAGTTTACAAACAGCTTTTAATCTGTCCCCATCTGAACCCCATTTATCCTCCTTAAACCAATCTGTGTTCAAATTAACTGGGCCTGCAACTGGTGATTGTAATCTAGCTGCAATGCTGCCTGGAAGCCACATTTTTAACAAAAAGCATGCTTCCTTATGTGACAGCATGTATTGTTTTACTGCAGACTCAAAATTTGACATGTTAGTGAAAACATCTGCTTTAACATCATACACTGGAAAGAGAGGTTTTAACTTTACCAGTTGTCTCATTACTTTATCTCTATCTTGTTTTATAAGGGTAGTTGATACCAGGGATGATGTTTCAGCAGAGGTGGTAGAAAAAAGTAAATTTTGCGATTGAGTTAAATTTCTTCCCCTGGATCTTACACTGGGTGTTAGTGATAAAGTATCTGTTTGATGTTCTGTGTTTAATGTTCTTGGCCTAGTTATCTGTGGGGTTAGTATTGGAATGTGTGTGCTCTCTGTATTTTGTGTGTGATTCAATCTTTCCTCACTGTGTGGAATAGGCACCCTCCCCCCATCAACATGTGGGCTTTGCACCCTTCCCCCATCAACATGTGCCCCATCTTCCTGCGACACACATGCATTGTCCTCATTTAATACTGCAACAGGGGTTAAGTTTGCAAGTCCCTGTCTCAATGAAGCAATAAGTTGGCCTCTTGCGTCATAATTTTCTTCTAAAGTATTAATATATTCTGCATTTACCCCACATGTGGGGCAATTCTCATCTAATGTGTTACAATTGATCTCTGTTAACATGGCTATTGGGGGAGAATGTTCAAAGATTGCTCTATTCATTTGGTCTTTGATAGCTAACAACAGTTTCATGCAATTCTGTAATTTGGATTTTTCTTTTGTTAAACAAAACCTTTTTTTATCAATAAGCTTATTCTCATTCTCACATTGCAACCACACATCTTTCAGTCTTTTAACTATGTCAGTATTTTCATCAACAACAGGCTCAAATGTGCTACATTCTGCATATTTAACAATTAATTCCATACTCACACTTTAAAGTGTCTTCAGACTGCCAGCAAATCAGATTCACGTCCTGCGCGATATGATTTTCTCTGCGTCTGGTTCAACTGATCCTTAGGTAATGCCTCTCTGGATCTGTAGTCTTGGCCAAAGACTTTACTGCTGAAACGCTCAACTCAAAAACAGTATAGCAAAAACTAGGTTCAATTTTCGTCCAAAAATCACACTTGTATTATAAAAAGAACCTGGATTAGTCCCCCCTTAAAACAAGTGTAGTTGGTAAGAAAATTCGCTGGCTCGCCAATGAAATAACTGCATTTAAATGGTCCCTAAGACTCTATAAATCTTAGTATCTATTTGCTATACACTTTAGTGAAAGGCTAATATTACATTTAATAATCCCTTATGAATTATTATACCCACTATATAATATTAACACACAATCACTAGCTTAAACTACTTGTAAGGTCATAAACTCACAAAGTCTTATTCCAGCAGTAACAAAACTTTTATTACAATGAGGCTAATTAAACATTATTACAATATGCAGATTAAATATAAATTACACATATGCAAATCACTTATAAATACTCAGCAGTGAACTATACATCAATATTACACTAATACATTTGCCCAATCTATGTGAAAGTATGGTGTGCTGAAATTATGTGTCTGTAAGGATCACTTACTTCTGATGTTAGCTGTGGTCACCATTCCAATTGAAAAAGAGTGAAAGAGAGAGTGAACTCCAGTATTCCTGCTACTTTTATTGTAAGTTTTTCATCCCTCCCACAATGATGATGTCACTCATAAGCAAGCCCTCATTGTAATTTTAAGAGTATATGGTTTCATCCTGCATGTGCTTTGGGGGTAGGGAATGGCATTAGCCTTAGACAAAGGATCTTAAGCCAGCTGGTCATCCTTCTCAGATGGGGGTCTGGTAATGTGATCTTTCTACATTCCATAGTGACCTAGTATCTGAATGAGGAGTTAACCCCTTCTTTACCATTCAGCTGAGTTCTTGTAGAATACATATACCATATATATATGTATATATATATACCCCTTCCAGACCATATGTGAATTCAGATCATGCCATTATTACAGATATTCTCTTCCCCAACAGGAAATGGCAAAGAGTCCCAGCAAAGCTGGTCACATGATCCCTCCTAGGCTCCGCCCACCCCAGTCATTCTCTTTGCCGTTGCACAGGCAACATCTCCACGGAGATGGTTAAGAGTTTTTTTGGTGTTTAAATGTAGTTTTTATTCTTCTATCAAGTGTTTGTTATTTTAAAATAGTGCTGGTATGTACTATTTACTCTGAAACAGAAAAGGATGAAGATTTCTGTTTGTGAGAGGAAGATGATTTTAGCAGACAGTAACTAAAATCGATTGCTGTTTCCACACAGGACTGTTGAGATGAAGTAACTTCAGTTGGGGGAAACAGCAGACTTTTCTGCTTAAGGTATGACTAGCCATATTTCTAACAAGACCATGTAATGCTGGAAGGCTGTCATTTCCCCTCATGGGGACTGGTAAGCCATTTTCTTAGTCAAACATAAAAGAATAAAGGGCTTAAAAAAGGGCTTAAAAACTGGTAGACATTTTTATGGGCTAAAACGATTGCTTTATTGGGGCATATTATGCAGATTCTAGCTAATAATTGGCATTATAATCTTGGGGAATGTTTAAAAAAACGGCAGGCACTGTGTTGGACACCTTTTTTAGTCTGGGGGCCTTTCTAGTTATATAGCTGGGACTGTATAGGGGTTAAGGGGACCGGTAAGCCATTTTCTTTGTCAAGCAAACAGAATAAAGGGCTTAATATGGGCTATAAAACTGGTAGACACTTTTATGGGTTAAATCGATTGCTTTATTTGGGCATTTTATACATGTTTATGCTGATAATTCACATTTATAAACTTGGGGAACGTTTTTTAACGGCAGGCACTATGTTAGACACCTTTTCCAGTCAGGGAGGGCCTTCCCAGTTGTAGGCTGAGCCTCATTTTCGCGCCATTACTGCGCAGTTGTTTTTTGAGAGCAAGACATGCAGATGCATGTTTGAGGATCTGAAATTTGCTGGAAAAGTTTCTAGAAGGCGTCACTTGGTATTGTATTCCCCTCTGGGCTTGGTTAGGTCACAGCAAAGGCTATAGCTGGGACTGTATAGGGGTTAAATTTGTAAACGGCTCCGGTTCCGTTATTTTAAGGGTTAAAGCTCTGAAATTTGGTGTGCAATACTTTTAATGCTTTAAGACACTGTGGTGAAATTTTGGTAATTTTTGAACAATTCCTTCATACTTTTTCACATATTCAGTAATAAAGTGTTTTCAGTTTGAAATTTAAAGAGACAGTAACGGTTTTATTTTAAAACGTTTTTTTGTGCTTTGTTGACAAGTTTAAGCCTGTTTAACATGTCTGTACCTTCAGATAAGCTATGTTCTATATGTATGAAAGCCAATGTGTCTCCCCATTTAAATTTATGTGATAATTGTGCCATAGTGTCCAAACAAAGTAAGGACAGTAATGCCACAGATAATGATATTGCCCAAGATGATTCCTCAAATGAGGGGAGTAAACATGATACTACATCATCCCCTATTGTGTCTACACCAGTTTTGCCCACACAGGAGGCCCCTAGTACATCTAGTGCGCCAATACTTATTACCATGCAACAATTAACGGCTGTAATGGATAACTCCATAGCAAATCTTTTATCCAAAATGCCTACTTATCAGAGAAAGCGCGATTGCTCTGTTTTAAACACTGAAGAGCAAGAGGGCGCTGATGATAACTGTTCCGACATACCCTCACACCAATCTCAAGGGGCCATGAGGGAGGTTTTGTCTGATGGAGAAATCTCAGATTCAGGAAAAATTTCTCATCAAGCTGAACCTGATGTTGTGACATTTAAATTTAAATTAGAACATCTCCGCGCACTGCTTAAGGAGGTGTTATCTACTCTGGATGATTGTGACAATTTGGTCATTCCAGAGAAATTATGTAAGATGGACAAGTTCCTAGAGGTTCCGGTGCCCCCCAACGCTTTTCCTATACCCAAGCGGGTGGCGGACAGAGTAAATAAAGAGTGGGAAAAGCCCGGCATACCTTTTGTTCCCCCCCCTATATTTAAGAAATTATTTCCTATAGTCGACCCCAGAAAGGACTTATGGCAGACAGTCCCCAAGGTCGAGGGGGCGGTTTCTACTCTAAACAAACGCACTACTATTCCTATCGAAGATAGTTGTGCTTTCAAAGATCCTATGGATAAAAAATTAGAGGGTTTGCTTAAAAAGATTTTTGTACAGCAGGGTTACCTTCTACAACCAATTTCATGCATTGTTCCTGTCACTACGGCAGCTTGTTTCTGGTTCGAGGAACTAGAAAAGTCGCTCAGTAGAGAATCTTCATATGAGGAGGTTATGGACAGAGTTCACGCACTTAAATTGGCTAGCTCTTTTGTTTTGGATGCCGCTTTGCAATTGGCTAGATTAGCGGCGAAAAATTCAGGGTTTGCTATCGTGGCGCGCAGAGCGCTTTGGCTAAAGTCTTGGTCAGCGGATGTGTCTTCCAAGACAAAATTGCTTAACATTCCTTTCAAAGGTAAAACATTATTTGGACCAGATTTGAAAGAGATTATTTCAGACATCACTGGGGGAAAGGGCCACGCCCTCCCACAGGATAGGTCTTTTAGGCTAAAAATAAGCCTAATTTTCGTCCCTTTCGCAGAAACGGACCAGCCTCTAATTCTGCATCCTCTAAGCAAGAGGGTAATGCCTCACAGCCCAAACCAGCCTGGAAACCAATGCAAGGCTGGAACAAGGGTAAGCAGGCCAAGAAGCCTACCACTGCTACCAAAACAGCATGAAGGGATAGCCCCCGATCCGGGACCGGATCTAGTGGGGGGCAGACTCTCTCTCTTTGCTCAGGCTTGGGCAAGAGATGTTCAGGATCCTTGGGCGCTAGAAATAGTTTCTCAAGGTTATCTCCTGGAATTCAAGGAACTACCCCCAAGGGGAAGGTTCCACAGATCTCACTTATCCTCAAACCAAATAAAGAGACAGGCATTCTTACATTGTGTAGAAGACCTGTTAAAGATGGGAGTGATACATCCAGTTCCAATAAGAGAACAAGGAATGGGATTTTATTCCAATCTGTTCGTAGTTCCCAAAAAAGAGGGAACATTCAGACCAATTTTGGATCTGAAGATCCTAAACAAATTTCTCAGGGTACCATCGTTCAAAATGGAAACTATTCGAACGATCCTACCCACCATCCAGGAAAGTCAATTTATGACTACCATGGACTTAAAGGATGCGTACCTACATATTCCTATCCACAAGGAACATCATCAGTTCCTAAGGTTCGCTTTTCTGGACAAGCATTACCAGTTTGTGGCACTTCCATTCGGATTAGCCACTGCTCCAAGGATTTTCACAAAGGTACTAGGGTCCCTTCTAGCGGTTCTAAGACCAAGGGGCATTGCAGTAGTACCTTACTTGGACGACATCCTAATTCAAGCGTCGTCCCTGTCAAAAGCAAAGGCTCATACGGACATCGTCCTAGCCTTTCTCAGATCTCACGGATGGAAGGTGAACACAGAAAAAAGTTCCCTTCTTGGGAACAATAATAGATTCCTTAGAAATGAGGTTTTTTCTGACAGAGGTCAGAAAATCAAAACTTCTAAGCTCTTGTCAAGTACTTCATTCTGTTCCTCGTCCTTCCATAGCGCAGTGCATGGAAGTAATAGGATTGATGGTTGCAACAATGGACATAGTTCCTTTTGCACAAATTCATCTAAGACCATTACAACTGTGCATGCTCAGACAGTGGAATGGGGATTATACAGACTTGTCTCCGATGATTCAAGTAGACCAAAAGACCAGAGATTCACTTCGTTGGTGGCTGACCCTGGACAATCTGTCACAGGGAATGAGCTTCCGCAGGCCAGAGTGGGTCATTGTCACAACCGACGCCAGTCTAGTGGGCTGGGGTGCGGTCTGGGAATCCCTGAAAGCTCAGGGTCTATGGTCTCGGGAAGAGTCTCTTCTCCCGATAAACATTCTGGAACTGAGAGCGATATTCAATGCTCTCAGAGCTTGGCCTCAACTAGCAAAGGCCAAATTCATAAGGTTCCAATCAGACAACATGACGACTGTTGCTTATATCAATCATCAAGGGGGAACAAAGAGTTCCCTGGCGATGAAAGAAGTGACCAAAATAATTCAATGGGCGGAGGATCACTCCTGCTACTTGTCTGCGATCCACATCCCAGGAGTGGAAAATTGGGAAGCGGATTTTCTGAGTCGTCAGACATTTCATCCGGGGGAGTGGGAACTCCATCCGGAAATCTTTGCCCAAATAACTCAATTATGGGGCATTCCAGACATGGATCTGATGGCGTCTCGTCAGAACTTCAAGTTTCCTTGCTACGGGTCCAGATCCAGGGATCCCAAGGCGACTCTAGTAGATGCACTAGTAGCACCTTGGATTTTCAACCTAGCTTACGTATTCCCACCGTTTCCTCTCATTCCCAGGCTGGTAGCCAGGATCAATCAGGAGAGGGCCTCGGTGATCTTGATAGCTCCTGCGTGGCCACGCAGGACTTGGTATGCAGACCTGGTGAATATGTCATCGGCTCCACCATGGAAGCTACCTTTGAGACAGGACCTTCTTGTTCAAGGTCCATTCGAACACCCAAATCTGGTCTCCCTCCAACTGACGGCTTGGAGATTGAACGCTTGATTCTATCAAACCGTGGGTTTTCAGATTCGGTGATAGATACTCTGGTTCAGGCCAGAAAACCTGTAACTAGAAAAATTTACCATAAAATATGGAAAAAATATATCTGTTGGTGTGAATCCAAAGGATTCCCATGGAATAAGATAAAAATTCCTAAGATTCTCTCCTTTCTACAAGAAGGTTTGGAGAAAGGATTATCTGCAAGTTCTCTAAAGGGACAGATCTCTGCTTTATCTGTCTTACTACACAGAAGACTGGCAGCTGTGCCAGATGTTCAAGCATTTGTTCAGGCTCTGGTTAGGATCAAGCCTGTTTACAGACCTTTGACTCCTCCCTGGAGTCTAAATCTAGTTCTTTCAGTTCTTCAAGGGGTTCCGTTTGAACCCTTACATTCCGTAGATATTAAGTTACTATCTTGGAAAGTTTTGTTTTTGGTTGCAATTTCTTCTGCTAGAAGAGTTTCAGAGTTATCTGCTCTGCAGTGTTCTCCACCCTATCTGGTGTTCCATGCAGATAAGGTGGTTTTGCGTACTAAGCCTGGTTTTCTTCCTAAAGTTGTTTCTAACAAAAATATTAACCAGGAGATAGTTGTACCTTCTTTGTGTCCGAATCCAGTTTCAAAGAAGGAACGTTTGTTACACAATTTGGACGTTGTCCGTGCTCTAAAGTTCTATTTAGAGGCTACTAAAGATTTCAGACAAACATCTTCCTTGTTTGTTTATTCTGGTAAAAGGAGAGGTCAAAAAGCGACTTCTACCCCTCTTTCCTTTTGGCTTAAAAGCATTATCCGTTTGGCTTATGAGACTGCCGGACGGCAGCCTCCTGAAAGAATCACAGCTCACTCCACTAGGGCTGTGGCTTCCACATGGGCCTTCAAGAACGAGGCTTCTGTTGACCAGATATGTAAGGCAGCGACTTGGTCTTCACTGCACACTTTTGCCAAATTTTACAAATTTGATACTTTTGCTTCTTCATAGGCTATTTTTGGGAGAAAGGTTTTGCAAGCTGTGGTGCCTTCCGTTTAGGTGACCTGATTTGCTCCCTCCCTTCATCCGTGTCCTAAAGCTTTGGTATTGGTTCCCACAAGTAAGGATGACGCCGTGGACCGGACACACCAATGTTGGAGAAAACAGAATTTATGCTTACCTGATAAATTACTTTCTCCAACGGTGTGTCCGGTCCACGGCCCGCCCTGGTTTTTTAATCAGGTCTGATGAATTATTTTCTCTAACTACAGTCACCACGGTATCATATGGTTTCTCCTATATATATTTCCTCCTGTCCGTCGGTCGAATGACTGGGGTGGGCGGAGCCTAGGAGGGATCATGTGACCAGCTTTGCTGGGACTCTTTGCCATTTCCTGTTGGGGAAGAGAATATCCCACAAGTAAGGATGACGCCGTGGACCGGACACACCGTTGGAGAAAGTAATTTATCAGGTAAGCATAAATTCTGTTTTATTAAAAAACAAACTGTACCAACGTTACCCAAGTTTTGAAGCAGCCTAGTTTGACCAACTTTGTGAGTTGTTTTTAATATGTAATTTGAGTGGTTATATATTTTGAAACTTACTTTACACACAAAACAAAAACTGCGGATTTGCTATATAATCAAAGCCACTGGTAGCAAAATCTATGCAAATTCAGTATTGTTAAATATCAATGTATCCCTCTTAAAATTAAAATGAATTAATGCCCATGGCATTTTTGTTTTTTAAGTCATGGTTTTCAAGTTGGGTGTCACCTTCTTACTTTCTGTAGTTAGGACAGAAACCTAATTCTAGGAATTTTCATGTGTAGAAAGGTAAGTGGCTAACCATAGTGTTCCTTAGACTTGCTATAATTTGATATTCAGCCCTTATATTTAAAGGGATAGTAAACCCAAATATGTACTTTCACGATTCAGATAGAGCATGCAATTTTAAGCAACTTTCTAATTTACTCCTATTTGGCTTTGTTCTCTTGCTATCTTTATTTGAAAAATCAGAAATAAAAGCTTTTGAGCCAAACCATTTTGGGTTGAGAACCTGGGTTGCGCTTGCTGATTGGATGGCTAAATGTAGCCACCAATCAGCAAGCCCTATCCAGGGTATTGAACCAAAAATAGGCCGGCTCCAAAGCTTTCATTCCTGCTTTTTCAAATATAGATACCAAGAGAACGAAGAAAAAAGGAGTAAATTAGAAAGTTGCTTAAAATTGCATGCTCTATCTGAATCATGAAAGAAAATATTTTGGTTTACTATCCCTTTAAGCCGGCAGGCTCAGTGTATGTGACGTGAACTCCTCAACTTAGAGACATAGTACTGTAAAATGTTCTCCACTTTAATGTGTTCCCAGTGAACGATTTCCTGCTGGAGGTGTGTATTAAATTGTTTACAAAATGACTAATTTACCTTTATTTTGTCATTTGAAATAGCTGCTTTTGTCTCTTGCAACAGCTATTTATACTGAAAATTCTAGTGCTGCAGCTTTGGCTATAGAAAGGCTACATAAACAAGAGGCAGCAGCAGAAAGCAGCACCCCATTGTAGTTTAGGAGAGAGAGGACCCCAGGCCATTTGAAAGGGTATACCTGAAGCTGCTTTGTATGCAACAAACTCTTAATAGATACTTGATTGAGTAAATTGTCTATTTACAATTTAAAATTGGCTGGGTTTGACAAATTAGTTATTTATGAATAGTGTGTTGGCTATCTAAACTATAATCGCGTTTGTAACACATCCGTCGCATCGGCAGTTGCGCACGCATCCTCAAAGGAATGTTGGATGCGCGCGCAGCCACCTCAGCGCGACACAGCTTCAGGAGCTCCAACTCTCAGTTGTAACATAACAGCTGAGAGCTGGAGCTCCTGAAGCTTCAGGCATCTGCCACATATGGAGCCAGAGCGCGATCGGTGCTCCGCCTCCATATGAGGCCAGATGTCTGATCGTTACAGACGGTGATACTGTGTGTGTCACCGTCTGTAACTATCTTCTGCTGGTGCCGGTGGGAGGTGTGGGCGGCTCAACAAGGAGGAAGTGGGAGTGCCTTAATAGAAAAAAAAGGACGGGGAGAGAGAGAGCAAAAGAGGAGGAGAGGGAGAGCAAGAGGGGTGGTGAAAGAATTCACCTGGATGGATTCTTTACCACCCTGCCTTTTTTGGAATCCACCTGGATGCAGTGTAAGTTGCATCCAGGTGGATTCCGAAAATGGCAGGGTGGTTCCGTCGCCAAAATAGACTGCCCTTCCGAAAATGGCAGGGTGGTTCCGTCACCACAATAGACTACCCTCTGGGCAGGCTTTCCCACTAGTTTGGTATAATAGACCTTTATTGACTGTGAATTGGATGGGTATTTCAGCTACTTTTCCTGGTTCAGTTCATGGTTGGTGCATACTACTATAAATAGATATTATGTCAGGCTCCAGGCAATGTACCCATTAGTTAAGGTTATATTGTGTGGCTTAGAATATGAAGAAATGTGTTTATTCTGAGTGTAACCCTTGTTTTTATTTTCATTTGTTAATTTCCCTAAACTGACAAATGGGGGACGAAATTACAGGAACTGATTTCAAAATATAGAAAACCCTGAGCCTCACAGAAGCAAAATTTGTGTTTAAAAATAAAGAATGTCGGATGCCTTTTCTTTGACTGTATCTTGCCACATAACTAGAGCTGGAGCAGACATTGATTCTGTTCCATAGAAAGCTTGTTTGTCAGCTCTGTGATAAGTAGGAGGTGTGTGTTAGAAGCTGTTTGCAAAGTCGTGCATCTTTAAGCCTTCCCTTTTGAAGCTACACAATAATGTGCTGAAGATCATGAACTATGAGTCAGATTGAGATTCCAGCAGTTCTATTGGTGCAGTATGGTGCTTACCTGTTTAGCATAGCACCTTCCCACCCTTGTGAGTCAGAATTGTATCACGAAGCACATAAGTAAAGCTAGCGATTAGGATACTGTGTTAGCTGGCAGGGTTGACGAGGATATTGCTATGTTCCCTCTGGATTTTATTCTTGTAATGAAAAAAGACTGACTCTGCCTTAGGAAACGGAGGTAGGTGAACATTTCACTTGTTGGTAAATACATTTTCCTGGCTATTTCTATGGTGTTAAAGCTGCTTTCTTTGTAAACACAGAGCACTTGCAGTGCATTTTAATGGGCAATGTCAGTATATAGTAGGTTAGTTTCCTCGGTTTGTTCTGTTCCAACAAACTGGCAGTCAAATCGTTTTAGCTTGTTAACAAATAATGTATTTTCCCTGCTATTTGTCTTAACATCCGGTCATATGAATTATTACAGAATACTATGTTATTTCTAGTACCCTATTGTTTGCCTGCCTTGACTTGAGCAAGTGATTGCAGTTTTATTAGGACTGCTGGCATTGATGATATAGCAACTTTTAGTTTTCTTAAAGGGATATATATGAAAGCCAAAAAAAAAAATGATTTTGTGATTCAGAGTATACAATTTTTAAACGGTTTCCAATTCACTTGTGTTATCAATTGTGCTTCATTGCCATGATTTTCTGTGTTGAAGAGATACCTAGGTAGGCATCCGGAGTACACTACATGGCAGGAAATAGTGCTGTCATCTAGTGCTCTTGTAACTGGTTAACATTCTTGCAAAACTGCTGCCATTTAGTGCTCCAGAAATGGGCTGGCGCTTATGCATAGGTCCCTACTTTTCAACAAAACATACCAAAAGAATGAAAAAACATTGAAATAGAAGTAAATTAGAAAGTTGTTTAAAATTGCATGTTTTATCTAAATCTTTAAATAATTTTTGGGGGTTTAATATCCCTTTAACTCCAACCCCACAACACACAGTAATCCAATAGACTCTTCCACCAAAATATTTTTGATATTATTTTTCTACTTTAAACTGTGAAACCTTTAATATTTGATTTGCTGATATTAATGAACGTTTTACATTTTATTTTGATTTGATTTCATTTGTAGCCTGCCCTATCTTGTGTCTTTTTATTTCACTTCCTTATTTATGCCAACTTGTAAGAAAAAGATTTTGTGTTTGTACAGGCAATCTAAAGATTACATGTACTCAGATTTCAGGGGCAGGTTAAAGAGAAATGTGGTTTGCAGAGATGAAGTATTAGGTAGTGAGGTAAGTGTTAATTTACTGTCCAAAACTGGAGTGGCGAGCCTTTTCCAGAGTGTGTTCCCAAACTGGTAAAATTGTCTTTACAAATTCTCTTGAGTGCTCGTGGTACTTTTTTTTTATTTATTTAAAGGGACACTACATAAACATTGTTTTATCTTTTTAATATTGCTGATATATAGCATGGGTTTGTAATAAAAATAAATGATTAAAATAGCCCAGAGGAAGAGGTTCCCCACCCTTGGTTAAGAGAGACTGGGAAAGAGCAAATAGAATACAAATATACTGTCATACAGGTAGTCACTAGCTATAGACTTTAGAATAGTGGCGTTCAGTTTCTACTAATGGAATGATAGAGGTATTGTTAAAGTTTATTTGAATTGCACAGTGGTTTGCACAGTAAGGAAAGGTGATAAAGCTTAACCTGTTGCACAAGCATGTTGTTTTAGGACCCCATTGTCACACACAGATACTTGAGTAAAATACAGCTGTACAGGACTGAATTGGCTGAAAAAATATTGTACTTCTTTGAGAAGATCCACTGTATACTGCATTTTTTTATATTTAAAAGTCCTTAAAGGGATATAAAAAAAACTATTTTATGATTCAGATAGAGCATGTCATTTTAAGCAACTCTCTAATTTACTCCTATTAATTTTTCTTCTTTCTCTTGGTATGTTTATTTGAAAAACTGGGAATGTAAGCTTAGGAGCAGGTCCGTTTTTGGTTCAGAACCTGAGTAGCGCTTGCTGATTGGTGGCTAAATGTAGCTTTTAAAACAAGGGGTCTTTAAACTATAAGGAGGTACATGCTATAAAGCAATAGCTTCTGTCTGCTCGTAAAAAGCCTTTTCCCGCAAATTACAGCCGTATGGGCTCCAGATTGTCTGCAGACACACTCCTAGCCAGCCTGAAGTGGATACAATCATACACAGGAGCCTTCTTTTATTGGGCAGTAGAAATCACTGTATGCAGCTGTGCCTGTGGCATTTCAAACACTGCAGAGACAGCTTTTTGCCATGTAAATGCTTGTGCTCTGTAGCATTTAAAGGGACACTGCACTCAAAATTGTTCTATCGATGGTACGAAAGAGCAGCATTTAAACAAGCATTGGCAAGAAGTATCTATAAGCCAATCAGCATCAGCAGGACGTGCCTATCAGCCAGTTAGCACAAGTAGGAAGTCTGAGCATTGGTAGAAAACGCACAACTTATACTGTTATATTAGTTTGTGTGAATTCATAAAGATTTTACTTTTTTATTCGGGCAAGAGCAGTTTCAACTTGTGTAAATGCTGATCTTTCATATGAATGATACAAACAATGTCTCTTTAACTATCAAGTTTTATAAAACACCAGTTTTGCTGTTGAGACCTTTGTCACTTTAAAGGGACATGAAACCCAAAAATGTTCTTTCATGATTTAGACAGAGAATACAATTTCAAACAACTTTCTAATTTACTTCCATTATCTAATCTGTTTCTTTCTCTTGGAATCATTTGATGAAGGAGTAGCAATGCACTACTGGTTTCTAACTGAACACATGGGTGAGCCTAAATTAAGTTTATATCAGAAAGCTCTCTATGGATGTGAGCTAACCACGACTGATGTTATTGGCAATTACTATAATACTGGTGGGATATGTCTGATCTGCTCGATGGCAATTACTGGAATTCAGGTGGGGAAAAAAAGATGGGTAGATAAACAGTGATGTAAGTCCATGTGAAGGAATTAGAAAAAACTACTACAAAACTAATTCCACTATTTCAAGCCAAGACTTTACCAACCTCTGCAGGCTTTAGAATGGAAGCATCTTTCTTTGAGCAGCGCACCGGGCGGGAGGAGTTAAAAATACAATCTAGCTACGCAAGTTGCACAGTGCTATGCAACGTGCGTAGGGATATTGAAATTTAACTTCTCCGTTGGTTTTCACTGATGTCCAGCCAGGCACTGTAGGGAGTTGTGGCACGATGAGGGTGACACCATCAGAGGAGATGAATTCCTGCTTGATGGTGTCAAGAACCACCAACATCTTCTCGTGGACCACCAGTGGTCCATGGACCACTGGTTGGCGACCGCTGCTCTAGAGGGGTGCTATATTGAAGAGAGCAGGGAACTAACTTTATGGAAGCAGGATTGTAAGGAATAAATAGAATCTGCACCCGTAATTATTAGGGCATTTGCTACACATTATTACATAAGGTTGTTAACTCCAACTTTAGGTGAAATCCAATATGATATAAGAAACCCCAACAGCGGATCTGGCATCTACAAGCTGCCAAATATTTATCACAAACATACTGTATTTCAAACTGGAGGAGAGTTATTTTATCAGTGGTATATTAGCTAAACCTTTTATTTTTCTATCGCCCTAGTGGTTCCTATATTCAGAACTTATATAATAATGACCTGTCCTATGTATGTTAAGTTTATGCATAGTGGAGTTCAAAGTTGTGGGTCATAAACCCATGTATATCTATACACATATATTATTGGTTTGTTTTGTTGGTCTTGATATGTACAAACAGCATATATACTGTCTCAGAGTAATGTAGGCGTGCTGTGCTTGTCCGCTGGAAACACGCCAACATAATCTACAACAAGTAAGAAGAGATAAGACAGTACATAAAATTTAAACTGGTTCTGACCCAATTATATTCGTCCTCATCTACCACTTTTAACATAGCTTATGCCAAATGATTACTGTATGGACATTTGGATAGGATGCGAAACAACTCCATCTGATAATTATTGTAAAAATATACATATAATTAAGACAAAAGCAAGTCAAATACATGAGTGATACCTTATTGATTCTATGTTGGGGATTTGAGGAGACTAAGAAGAGGGTTGAATCATTCCTATTGGTAGTATAAACAACCGTATGTAGATAGCGTCCAGGCTAAGCCTTGTTAATGGGTGAGCTTGGGTAATAATAAGAATGGTCAGTTCTTGGTTTGCTACAAAATTCGTCTGGTAGGAATCTCAGTTCTGTCTATTTCCTCTATGTACATCACCCTATACCAAATGTTTTGCAGAGGCCTCAGTTTAAAGGATTGTCAAGCAGGTTTATACACCATCTTGATTGAGGTTGGTTATTCTGGAAATAGGATTGTGACAGCTGCCAACCTTGAGTGGTGTGATACCTCCCTTTAGGACTGGGTCGCGGCATTCAGGGGGGTGCTTTCTTGGTCCTGTCCTCTCTGTTAATGGATCTAGCCTCCTCTAGCAGCGATGTCCCACGTCCTGGCCCAGCAGTATTTTCCTGATCCTCCGTCTTTCTTAGCGACTAAGTGTGGCTCAGTAGCTGGTGTATGTGGGACTAGAGAACGAGGATGTGAAATCCCCTTTATGTCCTTACTTCTCACGTAGGTAATCTGGTGAATGTTGCCACGTGGGTATATCTGTGTTGCATGTTGCGAATCTAATGAAGAGATATGCACTTGCAACGATGGTGATTCAGGGCTCTGCATCCGCGGCGGTATATAATTCTCTGCTCTCTGATGCTCCATTAGTGACAGCAGACTATTTAAGCTCCCCTGTATATACTGGAAGTGCTGGGTTATTAATGACTGAATCCTTTGTTCCCAGATATCAACTGCCTCCATGACATCTGATCGGTGTTGTTCCATCAAATTAGGTAGTGATTGTCAGCAGTTGGATGTTTCTGCTTTACCCGGCAAGCCGAGGGGGGTTAGAGATGATGTGATAGGCCGCTGCCTCTCTGAATTAACAGTCCAGATTAGTGCCTCAGAAAGTGCTAGTTCCTTAATGATAGTATCTTTCGATCAAGCAGTTTCATACAGCTGCATCAGTATAGTAGTGATCTTGATTTTTAGTAGTAGTTTAGATAATCGGCGGGCTATCTAAGAATTATCAGGCGCTTCTGTTTTTGCGACTATGCATGGCTGCTGTCCGGAAACGCCCCCATTTCATTGTCTTTTTATCATGCATTTGTTGATTATGCAAATCTACTGTATTTACTGATCCTTTAAATCAGGGCTCGACCAACCCAGGAGCTAGGGAGCCACTGGACCCTAGAATTTTATTCCTGGCTCCTAAATTTTTGGGTTATTCTCCATATATCTAAACAGAAATACCACTGTTATGGCTCCTAAATTTTCTCACTGGCTCCTTAATTTGAAACAGATTTAAATATAAAGTGCTGAAATATTTGGAAACTTTCTGACTGATCTTTCAACTTTTCATTACTCTTCTAAAACTCTAAATACAGACACTGAGGCAGAAGCTGCTTAAAGGCGGTTTACATTGATTTATGTTTAACAGACCTTGACAAATCCCAGGTCCCAGGAGTCATGGCTACTAAAGCTATAATCCTGGTGCCCAACACAGATCTCCTACTTACATCCCTGTATAAAATCATTCCCTGGTTGCTAAACATTTGTATGGCTAACAGTTTGGAAGACTGTAGTAAGTGATGCAAGGATGATAGGCAATTTGTACGCAATGCGCCCTTCAGCATTCTGTAAGTTTGTGTGGCAGGGCTATTCTTGGTCCTATATGTTTCTACTTTATAACAATAAGACATACAATTGACCAGTGCAGAAATTTCATAAGTTGACTCGTGGCATTATATGACAGTGCCATGTTTAAAGACACAGAGGTCTTCAGTACGACCCATTATACTGCCGAAGTTTGTCTATGGAGGTATCATGGCTATATGGTGGATTTTATGCACCTGTTACCAATAGTTGTGGCTGAAACACCTGAACTCAATAATTAGTAGGGATGTTCACATACTTTTGGCCATATTCATATATTTTAGTGTTTTGGTATACTGTATTCTAAAGCAGGGGCGGGCTGATGTTATGGACTAAATCTCCCATAATGCTCTTTCACCCATAATGCTGGCAAAGCATCATGGGAGATGTGCTCCATAACATCTGAAAGCCGATAATTGTCCACTAAAGCAATAATAATGTTTTCTGCTTTATGTCATTATTTTAATTGCATTATTGACCCTAGCTTACCCTTTGTTGGGTTGAACATGCAGGTAAAGCCCTGATCGAGAGCTGCAAGCATTACACTTCCTAAACAGTACATGGTCTACGATTGGTGACCACATGCAATTACTACTCCTGATTGACTCACTGGCTTTGTTAATACTCCTGATTGGCTCACTAGCTATGTTTATTTTATGTTGAGATTTAACACAAAGTATATTAGGGATATAAATGCAAACATTAAAGGGATACTGAATCCAATTTTTTTTCGTACATGATTCAGCATGCAATTTTAAGCAACTGCTTAATTTATTCCTATTATTATTTTTTCTTTGTTCTCTTTATTTGGGAGAGCAGGAATTTAAGCTTACAAGCCGGCCCATCTTTGGTTTAGCACCCTGGGTTGCGCTTGCTGAATGGTGGCTAAAGGTAGCCTTTAAAACCTGTGAATAACTCCAAGATTGGGACTTAAAAGTGCAAAAAAGAAAATGCTCTAACATATTATAGCATTTTATTGTTAGACTATCGCTAGCATATAACTGAGTTTAACCCCTGCAAAGCATTGCACTACTGTTGCTAGCCGACAATAAACAAATGTGTGTAGCCACTAATTACCAGCTAGCTCCCAGTAGTGCAGTGCTTCTGCTGACAATGTGTACAAATGCTTTTAAACAAAGGATACCAAGAAAACAGCGATTTTCTAATAGAAGTGAATTTATAATTGTCTTTTAGTTTGATTTTCATGGCCTTTTTGTGGTTAACAAGAAAAAAGAGATACAATACCACACTCCTTGTAAAAACTGGATACTTTATTCAAAAAAGGTTTAAAATTGCATAGCAAAGAACAGTGACAGCTTGCCACAAATGTTAGGGGAGAGCGCAGCACACAGGCTTTTTGTGGTTAACACAGACTCTAAAATAAGCCCCCAGTTTTATAATGTTTGTGTTTGACTTGTGGAGATATTTGTACTTTCTCAGGGCCTCATGCCCAGCTGCCTATGTGCAGCACAGACACTAAGGTCTGGCTGTGTGACGTTGTAATTAAGCATTTGGTTGTGTTCCCACGTTACTATTGTGGGTATCGCATTTGCAGTGAACGCTTGCCCACATGACTGCTGAGGTCGCTTTAGCTTTTGCAGCTGGCTCATTTCTGTCATCTCTGAGAGGGTCCGATGTGTATGTTTCTTGGTCTGTGTATATAAAAGCTTGTGACACGTACAAGATGGCCAGTCATATACCTTGCTAAAGCTTTGCTTTTTTAAAAAAAAAAAAAAAAATGCACATAATATAAACAATGTAAACTACAAAGCAGTTAATGACTAACTAGAAGCTTCAGTGCTGCTTGGAACAACACAAAGTAATCTTTAATATATAGATAGAGATAGACATTAAATATCATCCCCCCATCTCTATCTTCCCCCCTCTCTATCATCTCTATCTCCTCCCCCTCTCTATCATCTCTATCTTCTCCCCCCCTCTATCTCCCTCCCCAGGACATATTTAATGGGTTTACCACCCGCTAATATTAAAATTGTTCAATGTATTGTACAAATTATTAGTAATGCTTTGCGGGAACTGATAGATACTTTAACTGTGTATTATTTAGCTAGGATTAAGCACATAGCTTTGTTGCGTCGCTAGTGATAAAATGACATGTTCTAATGAATTAGAGCATTTCATTTTATCACTATAATGGCCCTTTAACCTATAAAATGTAATTTCCAAAAATATCCTCTTGTGTGCAAGGGGGAGAGTATATCTTAAAGTATGAAGAACAATCTAAATTGTTGGAAGCCAGAAGTTTTTAATCTTAGAAGCTGTGGTTCATGGGATTTGTTAGTTGTTAAGCCCAGGTAGAATGACTAACCTTTGCATAGTTCAAGAAAAAAAAACAAATGTTTCAGAGTAAAATATCTCACAATGGAGATTTTAAACATTTGCTGATTTAGTAACAGTTAAAAAAAATGCTCAGTAAAAGTTCAACAAATCTGGCTTAGGTGAGGCGTTTCTGTGAAAACCAGTAAGGTCCTGTTGGAGATGCACACAAACAGTCCTGATGAGTCTTTCAAACTCTGTTTGTGTGTTGTCTCGCCGGACCAGAAGTGACGTCACTAAGTGGGACCGCATCTTTAACACAGATAGGGATACATACTGTATTCCCTCCGTGAACATCACATACCTCACATCTTTGAGGTCTTACAAGGTGAGCACATTTTTTCATTTCAAAACACATGGCCTTTGTGTGTACAAATTACACTATTGGTTGCTTTTTCTTTTTCTTCTCTCCCTTTCTATGAGCGCTGTTCCTGCCTAAACTACTGCCAAAGATTCCCCCATATCCACTGGTGATAGTGGATTCATCAGTTTTAGCTGCCTAGAAAAATACATCAGGAGAGACTATTTGCAGTTTAATTTCATGCATTGATACACAGCGCAATTAAATACCCTGTTTTTTTCTGTAAAGATATATATATTATTATTATTCTTTTAGTCAATGCTTCGTTTAAATAAACCAGCAGAACATGCCCCATTATCTCCTGATTTACCCAAAGCTCAATGTCTGGCTGTTTTTTTTTTTTTTTTTTTTGGGGGGGGGGGTCTTTTTTACCTCTCCAGTCCTTGAAATTAAAAAATGTTCACTGAAACATACTTTACACAGCCATATTGCTTCTAAATATTTATTTTGTTTGCAAGATTTGCATTGTTTTGCAGTCCACAGCTGCACCCTTTGAAAGGCATCTTGTGTATTTATCTCCTGTGCTCTGGCCCATTAGGACAGATATAAATGAACTATCACTACAACACAACATTTTGCGGAGTTAAGTACCAGGAAAAGTATTTCACAAAACATAATTATACATTTAATGGAGTAGTTAGTTTTATGTCCTTTTAACCCACACAATAGCTTCTGTCCCTCTTCACATACAATATCACACAGCAGTGTGATTTTTTTTTTTAATGTTTATTTTGCCTCACCCTTAACAAATATAGAAAGGAACAAAGGCTGGCCTTACAATTAGAGCATTTTATGGGGTGATCTTGGATTATGATTGTACGGTATTTATGCTTAGAGCAGTTTTGTCAAATACGTTATGGGCTAGTTTAATTAAAGAGAAACAAAACACTTGTAATTACTGGCACAATTGCAGTAAATTACCATACTAGATCTTTTTTATTTCATGTAATTAGCAAGAGTCCATGAGCTAGTGACGTATGGGATATACATTCCTACCAGGAGGGGCAAAGTTTCCCAAACCTTAAAATGCCTATAAATACACCCCTCACCACACCCACAATTCAGTTTTACAAACTTTGCCTCCTATGGAGGTGGTGAAGTAAGTTTGTGCTAGATTCTACGTTGATATGCGCTCCGCAGCAGGTTGGAGCCCGGTTTTCCTCTCAGCGTGCAGTGAATGTCAGAGGGATGTGAGGAGAGTATTGCCTATTTTGAATGCAATGATCTCCTTCTACGGGGTCTATTTCATAGGTTCTCTGTTATCGGTCGTAGAGATTCATCTCTTACCTCCCTTTTCAGATCGACGATATACTCTTATATATATACCATTACCTCTGCTGATTTTCGTTTCAGTACTGGTTTGGCTTTCTACAACATGTAGATGAGTGTCCTTGGGTAAGTAAGTAAGCTTATTTTCTGTGACACTCTAAGCTATGGTTAGGCACTTTTTTATAAAGTTCTAAATATATGTATTCAAACATTTATTTGCCTTGACTCAGGATGTTCAACATTCCTTATTTCAGACAGTCAGTTTCATATTTGGGATAATGCATTTGAATCAATCATTTTTTCTTACCTTAAAAAATTTGACTTTTTCCCTGTGGGCTGTTAGGCTCGCGGGGGCTGAAAATGCTTCATTTTATTGCGTCATTCTTGGCGCAGACTTTTTTGGCGCAAATTTTTTTTTCTGTTTCTGGCGTCATACGTGTCGCCGGAAGTTGCGTCAAAAGTGTCGGCGTTCCGGATGTGGCGTCATTTTTGGCGCCAAAAGCATTTAGGCGCCAAATAATGTGGGCGTCTTATTTGGCGCTAAAAAATATGGGCGTCATTTTTGTCTCCACATTATTTAAGTCTCATTATTTATTGCTTCTGGTTGCTAGAAGCTTGTTCACTGGCATTTTTTTCCCATTCCTGAAACTGTCATTTAAGGAATTTGATCAATTTTTCTTTATATGTTGTTTTTTCTATTACATATTGCAAGATGTTCCACGTTGCAACTGAGTCAGAAGATACTTCAGGAAAATCGCTGCCCGGTGCTGGAGCTACCAAGCTAAGTGTATCTGCTATAAACTTTTGGTATCTGTTTCTCCAGCTGTTGTTTGTATTGCATGTCATGACAAACTTATTAATGCAGATAAAATTTCCTTTAGTACTGTTACATTACCTGTTGCTGTTCCGTCAACATCTAATTTTCAGAGTGTTCCTGATAACATAAGAGATTTTATTTTTTAAATCCATTAAGAAGGCTATGTCTGTTATTTCTCCTTCTAGTGTACATAAAAGTCTTTTAAAACTTCTCTTTTTTCAGATGAATTTTTAAATGAACATCATCATTCTGATACTGATACTGGTTCTTCTGGTTCAGAGGTTTCTGTCTCAGAGGTTGATGCTGATAAATCTTTGTATTTGTTCAAGATGGAATTTATTCGTTCTTTACTTAAAGAAGTATTAATTGCATTAGAAATAGAGGATTCTGGTCCTCTTGATACTAAATCTAAACATTTAAATAAGGTTTTTTAAATCTCCTGTAGTTATTCCAGAAGTGTTTTCTCTCCCTGATGCTATTTCTGAAGTAATTTCCAGGGAATGGAATAATTTGGGTAATTCATTTACTACTCCTAAAACGTTTAAGCAATTATATCCTGTGCCATCTGACAGATTAGAGTTTTTTGGGACAAAATCCCTAAGGTTAATGGGGCTGTCTCTACTCCTGCTAAACGTACTATACGGCAGAAAGTACTTCATTTAAGGATCCTTTAGATGGGAAAATTGAATCATTTCTAAGAAAAGCTTACTTATGTTCAGGTAATATTCTTAGACCTGCTATATTTTTAGCGGATGTTGCTGCAGCTTCAACTTTTTGGTTAGAAGCTTTAGCGCAACAAGTAACAGATCATAATTTTATAGCATTATTATTATTCTATAACATGCTAATAATTTTATTTGTGATGCCATCTTTGATATCATTAGAGTTGATGTCAGGTATATGTCTCTAGCTATTTTAGCTAGAAGATCTTTATGGCTTAAAACTTGGAATGCTGATATGTCTTCTAAGTCAACTTTGCTTTCCCTTTCTTTCCAGGGTAATAAATTATTCGGTTCTCAGTTGGGTTCTATTATCTCAACTGTTACTGGACGGAAGGGAACTTTTTTACCAAAGGATAAAAAATCTAAGGTAAATTCAGGTCTAATAATCGTTTTCGTTCCTTTCCTCACAACAAGGAACAAAAGCCTGATCCTTCATCCTCAGGAGCGGTATCAGTTTGGAAACCATTTCCAGTTTGGAATATATCCAAGCCTTATAGAAACCTAAAGCCAGCTCCTAAGTACCCATGAAGGTGCGGCCCTCATTCCAGCTCAGCTGGTATGGGGCAGATTACATTTTCTTCAAAGAAATTTGGATCAATTCCGTTCACAATCTCTGGTTTCAGAACATTGTTTCAGAAAGGTACAGAATTGGCTTCAAGTTAAGGCCTCCTGCAAAGAGATTTTTTTCTTTCCCGTGTCCCAGTAAACACAGCAAAGGCTCAGCATTTCTGAAATGTGTTTCAGATCTAGAGTTGGCTGGAGTAATTATGCCAGTTCCAGTTCTGGAACAGGGGCTAGGGTTTTATTCTATCTCTTCATTGTACCAAAAGAAGGTCAATTCCTTCAGACCAGTTCCGGATCTATCAATATTGAATCGTTATGTAAGGATACCAAGATTCAAGATGGTAACTGTAGGACTATCCTGCCTTTTGTTTAGCAAGGGCATTATATGTCTACAATAGATTTACAGGATGCATATCTGCATATTCCGATTCATCCACATCACTTTTAGTTTCTGAGATTCTCTTTTTAGACAAGCATTACCAGTTTTGTGGCTCTACCGTTTGGCCTAGCATCAGCTCCAAGAATTTTTTCAAAGGTTCTCAGTGCCCTTCTGTCTGTAATCAGAAAACAGGGTTTTGGTGTTTCCTTATTTGGACGATATCTTGGTACTTGCTCAGTCTTCACATTTTCGCAGAATCTCATACGAATCGACTTGTGTTGTTTCTTCAAGATCATGGTTGGAGGATCAATTTACCAAAAAGTTCATTGATTCCTCAGACAAAGGGTAACCTTTTTAGGTTTCCAGATAGATTCAGTGTCTATGACTCTGTCCTTGTCAGACAAGAGAAGTTTAACATTGATATCAGCTTGTCAAAACCTTCAGTCACAATCATTCCCTTTGGTAGCCTTATGCATGGAAATTTTAGGTCTTAGGACTGCCGCATCGGATGCGATCTCCTTTGCTCGTTTTCACATGCGACCTCTTCAGCTCTGTATGCTGAACCAATGGTGCAGGGATTACACAAAGATATCTCAATTAATATCTTTAAACCGATTATACGACACTCTCTGACGTGGTGGACAGATCACCATCGTTTAGTTCAGGGGGCTTCTTTGTTCTTCCGACCTGGACTATAATCTCAACAGATGCAAGTATTACAGGTTTGGGAGCTGTGTGGGGGTCTCTGACGGCACAAGGGGTTTGGGAATCTCAGGAGGTGAGATTACCGATCAATATTTGGAACTCCGTGCAATTTTCAGAGCTCTTCAGTCTTGGCCTCTTCTGAAGAGAGAGTTGTTCATTTGTTTTCAGATAGACAATGTCACAACTGTGGCATACATCAATCATCAAGGAGGGACTCACAGTCCTCTGGCTATGAAAGAAGTATCTCGAATTTTGGTTTGGGCGGAATCCAGCTCCTGTCTAATCTCTGCGGCTCATATCCCAGGCATAGACAATTGGGAAGCGGATTATCTCAGTCGCCAAACGTTGCATCCGGGCGAATGGTCTCTTCACCCAGAGGTATTTCTTCAGATTGTACAAATGTGGGAACTCCCAGAAATAGATCTGATGGCTTCTCATCTAAACAAGAAACTTCCCTGGTATCTGTCCAGATCCCGGGATCCTCGGGCGGAGGCAGTGGATGCATTATCACTTCCTTGGAAGTATCATCCTGCCTATATCTTTCCGCCTCTAGTTCTTCTTCCAAAAGTATTCTCCAGGATTCTACAGGAATGCTCGTTTGTCCTGCTGGTAGCTCCAGCATGGCCTCACAGGTTTTGGTATGCGGATCTTGTCCGGATGGCCTCTTGCCAGCTGTGGACTCTTCCGTTAAGACCAGACTTTCTGTCGCAAGGTCCTTTCTTCCATCAGGATCTCAAATCCTTAAATTTTAAGGTATGGAGTTTGAACGCTTGATTCTTGGTCAAAGAGGTTTCTCTGACTCTGTGATTAATACTATGTGACAGGCTCGTAAATCTGTATCTAGAGAGATATATTATAGAGTCTGTAAGACTTATATTTCTTAGTGTCTTTCTCTTCATTTTTTCTTGGCATTCTTTTTGAATACCGAGAATTTTACAGTTTCTTCAGGATGGTTTAGATAACGGTTTGTCCGCAAGTTCCTTGAATGGACAAATCTCTGCTCTTTCTGTTCTTTTTCACAGACAGTTTGCTAATCTTCCTGATATTCATTGTTTTGTACAAGCTTTGGTTCGTATAAAACCTGTCTTTAAGTCAATTTCTCCTCCTTGGAGTTTGAATTTGGTTCTCGGGGCTCTTCAAGCTCCTCCTTTTGAACCCATGTTTTCTTTGGTCATTAAATTACTTTCTTGGAAAGTTTTGTTTCTTTTGGCCATCTCTTCTACCAGAAGAGTCTCTGAATTATCTGCTCTTTCTTGTGAGTCTCCTTTTCTGATTTTTCATCAGGATAAGGCGGTGCTACAAACTTCTTTTGAATTTTTTACCTAAGGTTGTGAATTCTAACAACATTAGTAGAGAAATTGTGGTTACTTCATTGTGTCCTAATTTTATGAATTCTAAGGAGAAATCATTGCATTTTTGGATGCTGTTAGAGCTTTGTATTATTATGTTGAAGCTACTAAGTCTTTCCGAAAGACTTCTAGTCTATTTGTCATCTTTTCCGATTCTAGAAAAGGCCAGAAAGCTTCTGCCATTTCTTTGGCATCTTGGTTGAAATCTTTCATCATGCCTATGTCGAGTCGGGTAAAATTCTGCCTCGAAGGATTACAGCTCATTCTACTAGGTCAGTTTCTACTTCCTGGGCGTTTAGGAATGAAGCTTCGGTTGATCAGATTTGCAAAGCAGCAACTTGGTCCTCTTTGCATACTTTTACTAAATTCTACCATTTTGATGTGTTTTCTTCTTCTGAAGCAGTTTTTGGTAGAAAAGTACTTCAGGCAGTGGTTTCAGTTTGAATCTTCTGTTTATGTTTTTCATTAAACTTTATTTTGGGTGTGGATTATTTTCAGCAGGAATTGGCTGTCTTTATTTTATCCCTCCCTCTCTAGTGACTCTTGCGTGGAAAGATCCACATCTGGGTAGTCATTATCCCATACGTCACTAGCTCATGGACTCTTGCTAATTACATGAAAGAAAACATAATTTATGTAAGAACTTACCTGATAAATTCATTTCTTTCATATTAGCAAGAGTCCATGAGGCCCGCCCTTTTTTGTGGTGGTTATGATTTTTTTGTATAAAGCACAATTATTCCAATTCCTTATTTTATATGCTTTCGCACTTTTTTCTTATCACCCCACTTCTTGGCTATTCGTTAAACTGAATTGTGGGTGTGGTGAGGGGTGTATTTATAGGCATTTTAAGGTTTGGGAAACTTTGCCCCTCCTGGTAGGAATGTATATCCCATACGTCACTAGCTCATGGACTCTTGCTAATATGAAAGAAATGAATTTATCAGGTAAGTTCTTACATAAATTATGTTTTTTTTTATCTTTTTTTATATATATATATTTTTTTCTATAACCAATCTCTTTGTACTACCCACTTGCTTTATATGTATGAGCCATTATGGAACTGCCATTTTGTTAGCGAAGCTTGAATTGTTTTGACATTCCTTATCTGATTACCTCTGCTGAGACCAATTAGGAACAGATATGTAGCATGGTTTGGCTTGTGAGGTCTGTGGTGTGTGTTTTCCAACTGAGAATTGGAAGTACACAGTTGTCAGATTTAAATTGCAGGAAATGGGCAAAATAAATAATGAATGGAAATAGCAAAGTTGTTTTTGAAACTATTTAAGTGTTTTTAGTTGAAATTTTAGGCAAAGGGTGCCCATAAGGCCAGAGTGTGCTGTATTACAAGATTGGATCCTACAAAGCATTGAAATGAGTGAAGTAAACATATAAAGTCTGTGTTTTATCTCATGCTTTTAAGAGGGTACGTTGGAGAATGTGCTATTGTTTTATTTTTGTTAGCACCTAAAGTAGTTTCTTTTCATGCATTTAGCGACTTAATCCTGCCTGCCACTACAGCTGTGAGAGTTGTAATTTAGTCAGGACAAGTCTCAATTACACTCAGGAGCCTCTGTGACTTAGAAGATGGTAAAACAATGAAAACCTTTTGTTGTGGGTGCGTCCCAGTGAGTTAAGTGCCCCTATTCAAATCCTGTGACTTCCTATAGCTAAAGTAAATAATTTATTTGTGAAGCCATCTGTCCGTCTGTCCAGACCCAAATTTGAAAACGATATTTTACAAATAAAGGGACACATCACGCATTTTGTTTCTATCATGTATATCAGCAGTTAAAATATTTATTTCATGAAAAAGTCAATTAAAAGCTGATTAACATTTTAATGTGAAACAAACGGTGGGTGCATGATAGTGTACATCTGTGTACAAAACTCTACAGCTCCCCGATTGAAAAGGACACCCCTCACAGAAAGGAAAAAAATTGGTTTGCTCAGCTTAGAAACATCCAATAATAAAAAAAAATACAAGCCTCACAAGAATAGGGGTTTTTATTGTTATTTTTTTAGTTTGTTCAGGGCATTAAAGGGACAGTCTACAATATATTTTTTTATTGTGTTAAAAGATAGATAATCCCTTTATTACCCATTCCCCAGTTTTGCATAACCTACACAGTTATTTTAATATAATGTTTTACCTCTGTAATTACCTTGTATCTGCACATCTTCTGACAGCCCCCTGATCCCATAACATTTTATTTATTATCTATTGACTTGCATTTAGTACTGTGTTGTTCTAAATCTTAAATAACTCCTCTGGCATTAACACAATATTATCTATATGGCCCACATGAACTAGCAGTCTCCTGTTGTGAAAAGCAAATACAAAAGCATGCGATAAGAGGCTGTCTGTAGTGGCTTAGAAACAGGCAGAAATTTAGAGGTTTAAATGTCATAAAGTATATTAATATATGAAAGTTGGTTGTGCAAAGCTGGGGAATGGGTATTAAAGGCATTATCTATCTTTTTAAACAATAGCAATTTTAGTGTAGACTGTCCCTTTAACATATATTAAAAAATAATAAATATTAAAATATAACTTTGTTGTTCCTCCAAGACCCATCACTTAAGAGATCAATCTGAGCAGATAATAACTGTCCTAAGGAGGATTATGATGTCCTTTTCAAGGATTCACAAGTGTCCATGTCTTTATAAAACTACTTATTATGCTATTACCTCAACAAGTATTCTCCTTGCTATATGTGTGGATGTTTTTCCACCTATCTTTCTAGCTCTTCTGTTCACACCTCATGTTGGCCTTTCTTAAATGGACATAAGCACTTCTTGGTTTTGTGTTAATATAAAAAAAAAAAGTCCCTCCCTAGAGAGGCCACAAAGCAAAATCTGTAACTTGGGTTTTAAAAATACTGCAAACTGCCTAAAGCAGCCATTTGATTTACAGCATTTACAGGTTAGAGAAAAAAATGTTTTGGCCTTTCTAGGGATTGTGGGACAAAGCACAATTTTTACACAAAGGCAAGTAGTGTTAAATGCCCTTTTAACAATTGAATGACCATGTACATACATATGTAAATTCTTTCTTTTTAATGCAGGCTTCTCTTTTTGGTTTGGAGAAATATTGCCAGCTGCTTTAAATATCCATCTTATTAACATGTTAAATGTTCCAGGCAGCCCACACACATTTGAGTTACAGCTATGTTATCTGGAGGCCGACAGCGTGGTTTAGTCAGGGGACGATCAGCTGTTAGACTTTTCAAATGTGGTGATTTTTTTTTTAATTCAGCATATTACCACCTGCTAAGCCCAGTCCTTTTTGTTGCTTATAAGCAATTCATTTCTAATCAACAAACCCTCATTGTTCTTTTAAGAAGACATGAAATGTGTTTTGTGGTGAATTCCCATTTCAGCTGTTAAGTTGTAATCAACAGAATGTTTGCATAAAGATTTTAAACCCTTTAATGACCAGCCTACGCCACTGGTCTTTCTATGGGGGTGTCATTTTTTCTATTTTAGCAAGCCTTCAGGTTCTAATAGCGCGGTCTTTCTGCTCGTGGTAAGACCCCCCCACTATTATAACCAGACCATCCCTTAATGCAGGGGTCGCCAACCTTTCAGACTTCAGAGTCTACTAAACTTACAATTTTGAATCCCGTGGACCACTAACATGATTTTTTTTTTTTTTTTTTTTAAAAAAGGTACAAACCTCTATAGTGTGTGTGTGTGTGAGATATATATATATATATATATATATATATATATATATATATATATATATATATCTCAAAATAACAAGAGTATTGCATTGAGCAAGGATACTTTTATTATTGGACTAACTATACATTTATAAGTTGACAAGCTTTCGGAAGAGTTCCTTCCTTTATCAAGTCTTCAGACTTGATAAAGGAAGGAACTCTTCCGAAAGCTTGTCAACTAATAAATGTATAGTTAGTCCAATAAAAAAAAGTATCATTGCTCAATGCAATACTCTTGTTATTTTGATATCTAAATCTCTGGACTAGCATGGCTACTCCAATCAACATATATATATAGATATATAGATATAGAGATATAGAGAGATAGATAGAGTACACATTTACATATATACACACACTTAATTTAAACTTAGCTATGGTTATACTAGTTATGTACAGTATGTATATATTTACACATGTTTAAGAATAATTTTTTCGAATTAACTGACAGAACTGAGATAATTCTTCCAAATGACAGATGAAGGGTGAGTGCCGACTTTTGAGCTGGAAACAGAAAGGTAGAGAGTGGGGAAAAAAAGAATTATGTTTAAAAGGACCACAAAACTTCCAAGTTACCTCCCCAGTTAGGAATTATTCAAAACTACTTATGATCATGGACAGACATTGGAGTCTTAAGTTTATATCAGAAAGCTCTCAATATGGATGTGAGCTAACCCCGACTGATGTTACTGGCAATTACTATAATACTGGTGGGATATGGCTGATCTTCTGGATGTCAATTACTGGAATTCAGGTGGAATGGCTTTGTGCGCGGAAAATTATTAGAATGAAAAATAATTCATATTTAATTTTAAAAAAAAAAGATGGAGGGGAGGAAGACAAACGCTGATGTAAGTCCATCTGAAGGAATTAGGAAAACTACTACAAAGAGACAGGTAAAGAAAATAAAATATAAGAAAGAAATTGTTTTCTCCAACATTGGTGTGTCCGATCCACGGAGTCATCCTTACTTGTGGGAATATCTCTTCCCCAACAGGAAATGGCAAAGAGTCCCTCCTAGGCTCCGCCCACCCCAGTCATTCTCTTTGCCGTTGCACAGGCAACATCTCCATGGAGATAGTTAAGAGTATGTGGTGTTTAGTTGTAGTTTTTTTATTCTACTATCAAGAGTTTGTTATTTTAAAATAGTGCTGGTATGTACTATTTACTCTGAAACAGAAAAGGATGAAGATTTCTGTTTGTGAGAGGAAGATGATTTTAGCAGACAGTAACTAAAATCGATTGCTGTTTCCACATAGGACTGTTGAGATGAATTAACTTCAGTTGGGGGAAACAGTTAGCAGACTTTTCTGCTTAAGGTATGACTAGCCATATTTCTAACAAGACTGTGTAATGCTGGAAGGCTGTCATTTCCCCTCATGGGGACCGGTAAGCCATTTTCTTAGTCTCAAACAGAATAAAGGGCTTAATATGGGCTATAAAACTGGTAGACACTTTCTCCAACATAGGTGTGTCCGGTCCACGGCGTCATCCTTACTTGTGGGATATTCTCTTCCCCAACAGGAAATGGCAAAGAGCCCAGCAAAGCTGGTCACATGATCCCTCCTAGGCTCCGCCTTCCCCAGTCATTCTCTTTGCCGTTGCACAGGCAACATCTCCACGGAGATGGCTAAGAGTTTTTTGGTGTTTAAATGTAGTTTTTATTCTTCAATCAAGAGTTTGTTATTTTAAAATAGTGCTGGTATGTACTATTTACTCTGAAACAGAAAAGAGGTGAAGATTTCTGTTTGTAAGAGGAAAATGATTTTAGCAACCGTTACTAAAATCGATGGCTGTTTCCACACAGGACTGTTGAGATGAATTAACTTCAGTTGGGGGAAACAGTGAGCAGACTTTTGCTGCTTGAGGTATGACACATTTCTAACAAGACTTGGTAATGCTGGAAGCTGTCATTTTCCCTATGGGATCCGGTAAGCCATTTTCTTAGTTTTAAATATAAGAATAAAGGGCTTCACAAGGGCTTTAAAGACTGGTAGACATTTTTCTGGGCTAAAACGATTACTTTATAAGCATATTTAATGGTTTATAACTTTGAAGAGTTATTTTAATCTTGGGAATTCTGTTAAAAAAACGTCAGGCACTGTATTGGACACCTTTTTCACTGGGGGCCTTTTCTAGTCATAGGCAGAGCCTCATTTTCGCGCCACTAATGCGCAGTTGTTTTTGAGAAGCAAGGCATGCAGATGCATGTGTGAGGAGCTCAGATCCACTGAAAAAGCTTATTGAAGGCGTCATTTGGTATCGTATTCCCCTCTGGGCTTGGTTGGGTCTCAGCAAAGCAGATACCAGGGACTGTATAGGGGTTAAATGTAAAAACGGCTCCGGTTCCGTTATTTTAAGAGTTAAAGCTTTCAAATTTGGTGTGCAATACTTTTAAGGCTTTAAGACACTGTGGTGAAATTTTGGTGAATTTTGAACAATTCCTTCATACTTTTGCACATATTCAGTAATAAAGTGTGTTCAGTTTAAAATTTAAAGTGACAGTAACGGTTTTATTTTAAAATGTTTTTTGTGCTTTGTTATCAAGTTTATGCCTATTAACATGTCTGAACCATCAGATAGACGATGTTCTGTATGTTCGGAAGCCAAGGTTCCTCTCCATTTAAATATATGTGATGAATGTGACAAAGAAAGTAGGGACAATGATGCCACTGATAATAATGTTGCCCAAAATGATTCCTTAAGTGAGGGGAGTAAGCATGGTACTGCATCATCTCCTTCTATGTCTACACCAGTCTTGCCCACTCAGGAGGTCCCTAGTTCATCTAGTGCGCCAATCCTCCTTACTATGCAACAATTAACGGCTGTAATGGATAATTCTATTAAAAACATTTTAGCCAAAATGCCCACTTATCAGCGAAAGCGCGACTGCTCTGTTTTAGATACTGAAGAGCATGAGGACGCTGATGATAATGGTTCTGACATGCCCTTACACCAGTCTGAAGGGGCCAGGGAGGTTTTGTCTGAGGGAGAAATTTCAGATTCAGGAAAAATTTCTCAACAAGCTGAACCTGACGTTATTACATTCAAATTTAAATTGGAACATCTCCGCGCTCTGCTTAAGGAGGTGTTATCTACTCTGGATGATTGTGACAATTTGGTCATTCCAGAGAAATTATGTAAGATGGACAAGTTCCTAGAGGTCCCGGTGCCCCCCGAAGCTTTTCCTATACCCAAGCGGGTGGCGGACATTGTAAATAAAGAATGGGAAAGGCCCGGCATACCTTTTGTCCCTCCCCCTATATTTAAGAAATTATTTCCTATGGTCGACCCCAGGAAGGACTTATGGCAGACAGTCCCCAAGGTCGAGGGGGCGGTTTCTACTCTAAACAAACGCACCACTATCCCTATAGAAGATAGTTGTGCTTTCAAAGATCCTATGGATAAAAAATTAGAGGGTTTGCTTAAAAAGATGTTTGTTCAGCAAGGTTACCTTCTACAACCAATTTCATGCATTGTTCCTGTCACTACAGCAGCGTGTTTCTGGTTCGAAGAACTAGAAAAGTCGCTCAATAAAGCATCTTCTTATGAGGAGGTTATGGACAGAGTTCAAGCACTTAAATTGGCTAACTCTTTTACCTTAGACGCCACTTTGCAATTAGCTAGATTAGCGGCGAAAAATTCAGGTTTTGCTATTGTGGCGCGCAGAGCGCTTTGGCTAAAGTCTTGGTCAGCGGATGTGTCCTCCAAGAACAAATTGCTTAACATCCCTTTCAAGGGGAAAACGCTGTTTGGCCCTGACTTGAAAGAGATTATTTCAGACATCACTGGGGGAAAGGGCCACGCCCTTCCTCAGGATAGGTCTTTTAAGGCTAAAAATAAAACAAATTTTCGTCCCTTTCGCAGAAACGGACCAGCCTCAAATTCTACATCCTCTAAGCAAGAGGGTAATTCTTCTCAAACCAAGCCAGCCTGGAGACCGATGCAAGGCTGGAACAAAGGTAAGCAGGCCAAGAAGCCTGCTACCGCTACTAAGACAGCATGAGATGCTGGCCCCCGATCCGGGACCGGATCTGGTGGGGGGCAGACTCTCTCTCTTCGCTCAGGCTTGGGCAAGAGATGTTCAGGATCCTTGGGCGCTAGAAATAGTTTCTCAAGGTTATCTCCTGGAATTCAAGGAACTACCCCCAAGGGGAAGGTTCCACAGGTCTCAATTGTCTTCAGACCAAATAAAAAGACAGGCATTCTTACATTGTGTAGAAGACCTGTTAAAAATGGGAGTGATTCATCCTGTTCCATTAGGAGAACAAGGGATGGGGTTTTACTCCAATCTGTTCATAGTTCCCAAAAAAGAGGGAACATTCAGGCCAATTTTGGATCTCAAGATCCTAAACAAATTTCTCAGGGTTCCATCGTTCAAAATGGAAACCATTCGGACAATTCTTCCTACCATCCAGGAAGGTCAATTCATGACCACGGTGGATTTAAAGGATGCGTATCTACATATTCCTATCCACAAGGAACATCATCGGTTCCTAAGGTTCGCCTTTCTGGACAAGCATTACCAGTTTGTGGCACTTCCATTCGGATTAGCCACTGCTCCAAGAATTTTCACAAAGGTACTAGGGTCCCTTCTAGCGGTGCTAAGGCCAAGGGGCATTGCAGTAGTACCTTACTTGGGCAACATACTGATTCAAGCGTCGTCTCTGCCACAAGCAAAGGCTCATACGGACATTGTCCTAGCCTTTCTCAGATCTCACGGGTGGAAAGTGAACGTAGAAAAAAGTTCTCTATTCCCGTCAACAAGAGTTCCCTTCTTGGGAACAATAATAGACTCCTTAGAAATGAAGATTTTTCTGACAGAGGCCAGAAAATCAAAACTTCTAAGCTCTTGTCAAGTACTTCATTCTGTTCTTCTTCCTTCCATAGCGCAGTGCATGGAAGTAATAGGTTTGATGGTTGCGGCAATGGACATAGTTCCTTTTGCGCGAATTCATCTAAGACCATTACAACTGTGCATGCTCAGACAGTGGAATGGGGATTATACAGACTTGTCCCCGACGATCCAAGTAGATCAGAGGACCAGAGATTCACTCCGTTGGTGGCTGACCCTGGACAACCTGTCTCAAGGGATGAGCTTCCGCAGACCAGAGTGGGTCATTGTCACGACCGACGCCAGTCTGGTGGGCTGGGGCGCGGTCTGGAAACCCCTGAAAGCTCAGGGTCTATGGTCTCGGGAAGAATCTCTTCTCCCGATAAACATTCTGGAACTGAGAGCGATATTCAATGCTCTCAAGGCTTGGCCTCAACTAGCAAAGGCCAAATTCATAAGGTTTCAATCAGACAACATGACGACTGTTGCATATATCAACCATCAGGGGGGAACAAGGAGTTCCCTGGCGATGGAAGAAATGACCAAAGTAATTCAATGGGCGGAGATTCACTCCTGCCACTTGTCTGCAATCCACATCCCAGGAGTGGAAAATTGGGAAGCGGATTTTCTGAGTCGTCAGACATTTCATCCGGGGGAGTGGGAACTCCATCCGGAAATCTTTGCCCACATAACTCAATTATGGGGCATTCCAGACATGGATCTGATGGCGTCTCGTCAGAACTTCAAGGTTCCTTGCTACGGGTCCAGATCCAGGGATCCCAAGGCGACTCTAGTAGATGCACTAGTAGCGCCCTGGACCTTCAACCTAGCTTATGTATTCCCACCGTTTCCTCTCATTCCCAGGCTGGTAGCCAGGATCAATCAGGAGAGGGCTTCGGTGATCTTGATAGCTCCTGCGTGGCCACGCAGAACTTGGTATGCAGACCTGGTGAATATGTCATCGGCTCCACCATGGAAGCTACCTTTGAGACGGGACCTTCTTGTTCAAGGTCCGTTCGAACATCCGAATCTGGCCTCACTCCAACTGACTGCTTGGAGATTGAACGCTTGATTTTATCAAAGCGTGGGTTCTCAGATTCTGTCATTGATACTCTTATTCAGGCTAGAAAGCCTGTAACTAGAAAAATTTACCATAAAGTATGGAAAAAATATATCTGTTGGTGCGAATCGAAAGGATTCCCATGGAACAAGATAAAAATTCCTAAGATTCTATCCTTTCTACAAGAGGGTTTGGAGAAAGGATTATCTGCAAGTTCTTTGAAGGGACAGATTTCTGCTTTATCTGTTTTACTTCACAAAAAGCTGGCGGCTGTGCCAGATGTTCAAGCTTTTGTTCAGGCTCTGGTTAGAATCAAGCCTGTTTACAAACCTTTGACTCCTCCTTGGAGTCTCAATTTAGTTCTTTCAGTTCTTCAAGGGGTTCCGTTTGAACCCTTACATTCCGTAGATATTAAGTTATTATCTTGGAAAGTTTTGTTTTTGGTTGCAATTTCTTCTGCTAGAAGAGTTTCAGAGTTATCTGCTCTGCAGTGTTCTCCTCCTTATCTGGTGTTCCATGCAGATAAGGTGGTTTTGCGTACTAAACCTGGTTTTCTTCCGAAAGTTGTTTCTAACAAAAATATTAACCAGGAGATAGTTGTGCCTTCTTTGTGTCCGAATCCAGTTTCAAAGAAGGAACGTTTGTTGCACAATTTGGATGTAGTTCGTGCTCTAAAATTCTATTTAGAGGCTACAAAGGATTTCAGACAAACATCTTCCTTGTTTGTTGTTTGTTCTGGTAAAAGGAGAGGTCAAAAAGCAACTTCTACCTCTCTCTCTTTTTGGCTTAAAAGCATCATCCGATTGGCTTATGAGACTGCCGGACGGCAGCCTCCTGAAAGAATCACAGCTCATTCCACTAGGGCTGTGGCTTCCACATGGGCCTTCAAGAACGAGGCTTCTGTTGATCAGATATGTAAGGCAGCGACTTGGTCTTCACTGCACACTTTTACCAAATTTTACAAATTTGATACTTTTGCTTCTTCTGAGGCTATTTTTGGGAGAAAGGTTTTGCAAGCCGTGGTGCCTTCCATCTAGGTGACCTGATTTGCTCCCTCCCATCATCCGTGTCCTAAAGCTTTGGTATTGGTTCCCACAAGTAAGGATGACGCCGTGGACCGGACACACCTATGTTGGAGAAAACAGAATTTATGCTTACCTGATAAATTACTTTCTCCAACGGTGTGTCCAGTCCACGGCCCGCCCTGGTTTTTTAATCAGGTCTGATGAATTATTTTCTCTAACTACAGTCACCACGGTATCATATGATTTCTCCTATGCATATTCCTCCTTTACGTCGGTCGAATGACTGGGGAAGGCGGAGCCTAGGAGGGATCATGTGACCAGCTTTGCTGGGCTCTTTGCCATTTCCTGTTGGGGAAGAGAATATCCCACAAGTAAGGATGACGCCGTGGACCGGACACACCATTGGAGAAAGTAATTTATCAGGTAAGCATAAATTCTGTTTTTATGGGCTAAATTGATTGCTTTATTTGGACATTTTATACATGTTTATGCTGATAATTCACACTTATAAACTTGGGGAACGTTTTTTAACGTCAGGCACTATGTTAGACACCTTTTCCAGTCAGGAAGGGCCTTCCCTGTCGTAGGCTGAGCCTCATTTTCGCGCCATTACTGCGCAGTTGTTTTTGAGACCAAGACATGCAGATGCATGTGTGAGGACCTGAAAGTAGTTGGAAAAGTTCCTAAAAGGCGTCATTTGGTATCGTATTCCCCTCTGGGCTTGGTAAAGTCACAGCAAAGGCTGTAGCTGTGACTGTATAGGGGTTAAATCTGTAACCGGCTCCGGTTTCGTTATTTTAAGGGTTAAAGCTCTGAAAATTGGTGTGCAATACTCTTAATGCTTTAAGACACTGTGGTGAAATTTTGGTAAATTTTGAACAATTCCTTCATATTTTTTCACATATTCAGTAATAAAGTGTGCTCTGTTTAAAATTTAAAGAGACAGTAACGGTTTTATTTTAAAACGGTTTTTGTGCTTTATTGACAAGTTTTAAGCCTGTTTAACATGTCTGTGCCTTCAGATAAGCTATGTTCTATATATAGGAAAGCCAACGTGTCTCCCCCTTCAAAATTGTGTGATAATTGTGCCATAGCGTCCAAACAAAGTAAGGACAGTACTGCCACAGATAATGAAATTGCCCAAGATGATTCCTCAGATGAAGGGAGTAGACATCATCTCCTTCTGTGTCTACGCCAGTTTTGCCCACGCAGGAGGCTCCTAGTACTTCTAGCGCGCCAATGCTTATTACCATGCAACAATTGACGGCTGTAATGGATAACTCCATAGCAAATATTTTATCCAAAATGCCTGCATATCAGAGAAAGCGCGATTGCTCTGTTTTAAACACTGAAGAGCAGGAGGGCGCTGATGATAATTGTTCTGTCATACCCTCACACCAATCTGAAGGGGCCATGAGGGAGGTTTTGTCAGATGGGGAAATTTCAGATTCAGGAAAAATTTCTCAACAGGCTGAACCTGATGTTGTGACATTTAAATTTAAATTAGAACATCTCCGCGCACTGCTTAAGGAGGTGTTATCTACTCTGGATGATTGTGACAACTTGGTCATTCCAGAAAAATTATGCAAGATGGACAAGTTCCTAGAGGTTCCGGTGCACCCCGACGCTTTTCCTATACCCAAGCGGGTGGCGGACATAGTGAATAAGGAGTGGGAGAAGCCCGGCATACCTTTCTCTTGTTAAGTGTATCCAGTCCACGGATCATCCATTACTTATGGGATATTAACTCCTCCCCAACAGGAAGTGCAAGAGGATTCACCCAGCAGAGCTGCTATATAGCTCCTCCCCTAACTGCCATTACCAGTCATTCTCTTGCACCCAACGAATAGATAGGATGTGTGAGAGGACTGTGGTGATTATACTTAGTTTCATACCTTCAATCAAAAGTTTGTTATTTTATAATAGCACCGGAGTGTGTTATTCCTTCTCTGGTAGAATTTGAAGAAGAATCTACCTGAGTTTTTCTATGATTTTAGCCGGAGTAGTTAAGATCATATTGCTGTTTCTCGGCCATCTGAGGAGAGGTAAACTTCAGATCAGGGGACAGCGGGCAGATTAATCTGCAAAGAGGTATGTAGCAGCTTATTATTTTCTGACAATGGAATTGATGAGAAAATTATGCCATACCGATATAATGTAAACTCAGCCTTAAATGCAGTAGCAGCAACTGGTATCAGGCTGTCATGTATGTATATTTTACACTTCAGTATTCTGGGGAATGGCACTTCACTGGAATTATACTGTATGCATAAAACTTTAGCCTAATTTGCAGGGACTAGCAACAGGCTTTTTAATAACACTCAATTTATTAATGTTAAACGTTTTTTGCTGGCATGTAAAATCGTTTAATTTTCTGAGGTACTGGGTGAAAAAATGTTTTGGGCACTATTTTTTTCCACTTGGCAGTCGTTTTATTTAATTTATGACAGTTTACTGATCTCTCTCACTGTTATGTGTGAGGGGGAGGGACCTTTTTTGGTGCTTTTGCTACGCATCAAAAAATTCAGTCAGAAGTTTATTGTCTTCCCTGCATGATCCGGTTCATCTCTACAGAACTCAGGGGTCTTCAAAACTTGTTTTGAGGGAGGTAATCACTCACAGCAGAGCTGTGAGATTGTAGTTGACTGTGATACAGAAATAAACGTTTTTTTTTTTAATTATTATTTTTTTTTTTTTTTTTCTGCTATCAGGGTTAGTTATCCTTTGCTAATGGGAGCAATCCTTTGCTAAAATTGTGTTTTTTACAAAGATTTGATGCTATAACTTTTCAGTTTATTAATTTTCAACTGTCATAACTTTTTCTGTGCTTCTTATAGGCACAGTACGTTTTCATATTATCGTAAATTACTTGAAAAGTATTTCCAAGTTGCTAGTTTATTTGCTAGTGTGTTAAACATGTCTGATTCAGAGGAAGATATCTGTGCTATATGTGCTAAAGCCAAAGTGGAGCCCAATATGTACTAACTGTATTGATGCTACTTTAAATAAAAGTCAATCTGTACAAATTGAACATATTTCACCAAACAACGAGGGGAGAGTTATGCCGACTAACTCGCCTCACGTGTCAGTACCTGCATCTCCCGCTCGGGAGGTGCGTGATATTGTAGCGCCGAGTACATCTGGGCGGCCATTACAAATCACATTACAGGATATGGCTACTGTTATGACTGAAGTTTTGGCTAAATTACCAGAACTAAGAGGTAAGCGTGATCACTCTGGGGTGAGAACAGAGTGCGCTGATAATATTAGGGCCATGTCAGACACTGCGTCACAATTTGCAGAACATGAGGACGGAGAGCTTCATTCTGCGGGTGACGGTTCTGATCCAAACAAACTGGATTCAGATATTTCAAATTTTAAATTTAAGCTGGAAAACCTCCGTGTATTACTAGGGGAGGTGTTAGCGGCTCTGAATGATTGTAACACAGTTGCAATACCAGAGAAAATGTGTAGGTTGGATAAATATTTTGCGGTACCGGCGAGTACTGACGTTTTTCCTATACCTAAGAGACTTACTGAAATTGTTACTAAGGAGTGGGATAGACCCGGTGTGCCGTTCTCACCCCCTCCGATATTTAGAAAGATGTTTCCAATAGACGCCACCACACGGGACTTATGGCAAACGGTCCCTAAGGTGGAGGGAGCAGTTTCTACTTTAGCTAAGCTTACCACTATCCCGGTGGAGGATAGCTGTGCCTTTTCAGATCCAATGGATAAAAAGTTAGAGGGTTACCTTAAGAAAATGTTTGTTCAACAAGGTTTTATATTGCAACCTCTTGCATGCATTGCGCCTGTCACGGCTGCAGCAGCATTTTGGTTTGAGTCTCTGGAAGAGACACTTGAATCAGCTCCATTAGATGAGATTACACACAAGCTTAAAGCCCTTAAGTTAGTTAACTCATTTATTTTAGATGCCGTAGTACATTTAACTAAACTTACGGCTAAGAATTCCGGATTCGCCATTCAGGCACGCAGAGCACTGTGGCTAAAATCCTGGTCAGCTGACGTTACTTCTAAATCTAAATTGCTTAATATACCTTTCAAAGGGCAGACCTTATTCGGGCCCGGGTTGAAAGAAATTATCGCTGACATTACAGGAGGTAAAGGCCATGCCCTGCCTCAAGACAGAGCCAAACCTAAGGCTAGACAGTCTAATTTTCGTTCCTTTCGTAATTTCAAAGCAGGAGCAGCATCAACTTCCTCTGCACCAAAACAGGAAGGAGCTGTTGCTCGCTACAGACAAGGCTGGAGACCTAACCAGTCCTGGAACAAGGGCAAGCAGGCCAGGAAACCTGCTGCTGCCCCTAAGACAGCATGAATCGAGGGCCCCCGATCCGGGAACGGATCTAGTGGGGGGCAGACTTTCTCTCTTCGCCCAGGCTTGGGCAAGAGATGTCCAGGATCCCTGGGCGTTAGAGATCATATCTCAGGGATACCTTCTAGACTTCAAATTCTCTCCCCCAAGAGGGAGATTTCATCTGTCAAGGTTGTCAACAAACCAAATAAAGAAAGAGGCGTTTCTACGCTGCGTACAAGATCTTTTATTAATGGGAGTGATCCATCCGGTTCCGCGGTCGGAACAAGGACAAGGGTTTTACTCAAATCTGTTTGTGGTTCCCAAAAAAGAGGGAACTTTCAGGCCAATCTTGGATTTAAAGATCCTAAACAAATTCCTAAGAGTTCCATCGTTCAAAATGGAAACTATTCGGACAATTTTACCCATGATCCAAAAGGGTCAGTACATGACCACAGTGGATTTAAAGGATGCTTACCTTCACATACCGATTCACAAAGATCATTACCGGTATCTAAGGTTTGCCTTTCTAGACAGGCATTACCAGTTTGTAGCTCTTCCATTCGGATTGGCTACGGCTCCGAGAATCTTCACAAAGGTTCTGTGTGCTCTTCTGGCGGTACTAAGACCGCGAGGAATTGCGGTAGCTCCGTACCTAGACGACATTCTGATACAAGCTTCAAGCTTTCAAACTGCCAAGTCTCATACAGAGTTAGTACTGGCATTTCTAAGGTCGCATGGATGGAAGGTGAACGAAAAGAAGAGTTCTCTCTTTCCACTCACAAGAGTTCCCTTCTTGGGGACTCTTATAGATTCTGTAGAAATGAAGATTTACCTGACAGAAGACAGGTTAACAAAGCTTCAAAATGCATGCCGTGTCCTTCATTCCATTCAACACCCGTCAGTAGCTCAATGCATGGAGGTGATCGGCTTAATGGTAGCAGCAATGGACATAGTACCCTTTGCACGTCTACATCTCAGACCGCTGCAATTGTGCATGCTAAGTCAGTGGAATGGGGATTACTCAGACTTGTCCCCTACTCTGAATCTGGATCAAGAGACCAGAAATTCTCTTCTATGGTGGCTTTCTCGGCCACATCTGTCCAGGGGGATGCCTTTCAGCAGGCCGGACTGGACAATTGTAACAACAGACGCCAGCCTACTAGGTTGGGGCGCTGTCTGGAATTCTCTGAAGGCTCAGGGATCATGGAATCAGGAGGAGAGTCTCCTACCAATAAACATTCTGGAATTGAGAGCAGTTCTCAATGCCCTTCTGGCTTGGCCCCAGTTAACAACTCGGGGGTTCATCAGGTTTCAGTCGGACAACATCACGACTGTAGCTTACATCAACCATCAGGGAGGGACAAGAAGCTCCCTAGCAATGATGGAAGTATCAAAGATAATTCGCTGGGCATAGTCTCACTCTTGCCACCTGTCAGCAATCCACATCCCGGGAGTGGAGAACTGGGAGGCGGATTTCTTAAGTCGTCAGACTTTTCATCCGGGGGAGTGGGAACTTCATCCGGAGGTCTTTGCCCAAATACTTCGACGTTGGGGCAAACCAGAGATAGATCTCATGGCGTCTCGACAGAACGCCAAGCTTCCTCGTTACGGGTCCAGATCCAGGGATCCGGGAGCGGTTCTGATAGATGCTTTGACAGCACCTTGGACCTTCGGGATGGCTTATGTGTTTCCACCCTTCCCGATGCTTCCTCGATTGATTGCCAGAATCAAACAGGAGAGAGCATCAGTGATTCTAATAACGCCTGCATGGCCACGCAGGACTTGGTATGCAGATCTAGTGGACATATCATCCTGTCCACCTTGGTCGCTACCTCTGAAACAGGACCTTCTGATCCAGGGTCCCTTCAAACATCAAAATCTAATTTCTCTGAAGCTGACTGCTTGGAAATTGAACGCTTGATTTTATCAAAACGTGGTTTTTCTGAGTCAGTTATTGATACCTTAATACAGGCTAGGAAGCCTGTTACCAGAAAGATTTACCATAAGATATGGCGCAAATACTTATATTGGTGCGAATCCAAGAGTTACTCATGGAGTAAGGTTAGGATTCCGAGGATATTGTCTTTTCTACAAGAAGGTTTAGAAAAGGGTTTATCCGCTAGTTCCTTAAAGGGACAGATTTCAGCTCTGTCCATTCTTTTACACAAACGTCTGTCAGAAGTTCCGGACGTTCAAGCTTTTTGTCAGGCTTTAGCTAGGATCAAGCCTGTGTTTAAAACTGTTGCTCCACCATGGAGTTTGAACTTAGTTCTTAATGTTTTACAGGGGGTTCCGTTTGAACCCCTTCATTCCATTGATATCAAGTTGTTATCTTGGAAAGTTCTGTTTTTAATGGCGATTTCCTCGGCTCGAAGAGTCTCTGAGTTATCTGCCTTACATTGTGATTCTCCTTATCTGATTTTTCATTCAGACAAGGTAGTTCTGCGTACTAAACCTGGGTTCCTACCTAAGGTGGTCACTAACAGGAATATCAATCAAGAGATTGTGGTTACATCTTTGTGTCCTAATCCTTCTTCGAAAAAGGAACGTCTTCTACACAATCTAGATGTAGTCCGTGCCCTGAAATTTTATCTACAGGCAACTAAGGATTTTCGACAAACGTCTTCCCTGTTTGTCGTTTATTCTGGTCAGAGGAGAGGTCAAAAAGCTTTGGCTACCTCTCTCTCCTTTTGGCTTCGTAGCATAATACGGTTAGCCTATGAGACTGCTGGACAGCAGACTCCTGAAAGAATTGCAGCACATTCTACTAGAGCTGTGGCTTCCACTTGGGCCTTTAAGAATGAGGCTTCTGTTGAACAGATTTGCAAGGCTGCAACTTGGTCTTCTCTTCATACTTTTTCCAAATTTTACAAATTTGACACTTTTGCTTCTTCGGAGGCTGTTTTTGGGAGAAAGGTTCTTCAGGCAGTGGTTCCTTCCGTATAAAGAGCCTGCCTGTCCCTCCCGTCGTCCGTGTACTTTAGCTTTGGTATTGGTATCCCATAAGTAATGGATGATCCGTGGACTGGATACACTTAACAAGAGAAAACATAATTTATGCTTACCTGATAAATTTATTTCTCTTGTAGTGTATCCAGTCCACGGCCCGCCCTGTCACTTTAAGGCAGGTAATTTTTCCATTAAACTACAGTCACCACTGTACCCTATGGTTTTCCTTTCTCTGCATGTTTTCGGTCGAATGACTGGTAATGGCAGTTAGGGGAGGAGCTATATAGCAGCTCTGCTGGGTGAATCCTCTTGCACTTCCTGTTGGGGAGGAGTTAATATCCCATAAGTAATGGATGATCCGTGGACTGGATACACTACAAGAGAAATAAATTTATCAGGTAAGCATAAATTATGTTTTTGTTCCCCCTCCTATATTTAAGAAATTATTTCCTATGGTCGACCCCAGAAAGGACTTATGGCAGACAGTCCCTAAGGTCGAGGGGGCAGTTTCTACTCTTAACAAGCGCACTACTATTCCTATCGAGGATAGTTGTGCTTTCACAGATCCTATGGATAAAAAATTGGAAGGTTTGCTTAAAAAGATATTTGTACAGCAAGGTTACCTTCTACAACCCATTTCGTGCATTGTTCCTGTCACTACAGCAGCGTGGTTCTGGTTCGAGGAACTAGAAAAGTCGCTCAGTAGAGAGACTCCATATGAGGAGGTTATGGACAGAGTTCACACACTTAAGTTGGCTAACTCTTTTATTTTAGATGTTGCTTTGCAATTAGCTAGATTAGCGGCGAAAAATTCAGGGTTTGCAATTGTGGCGCGCAGAGCGCTTTGGCTAAAGTCTTGGTCAGCGGATGTATCATCCAAGACAAAATTGCTTAACATCCCCTTCAAGGGTAAAACTCTCTTTGGACCAGAATTGAAAGAGATTATCTCAGACATCACTGGGGGAAAGGGTCACGCCCTCCCACAAGATAGGCTTTTCAAGGCCAAGAATAAGTCTAATTTTCGTTCCTTTCGTAATTTCAGGAACGGAACGGCCTCTAATTCTGCATCCTCTAAGCAAAAGGGTAATGCCTCACAGTCCAAAACAGCCTGGAAACCGATGCAAGGCTGGAACAAGGGTAAGCAGACCAAGAAGCCTGCTACCGCTAACAAAACAGCATGAAGGAGTATCCCCCGATCCGGGACCGGATCTAGTGGGGGGCAGACTCTCTCTTTGCTCAGGCTTGGGCAAGAGATGTTCAGGATCCCTGGGCGCTAGAAATAGTTTCTCAGGGTTATCTTCTGGAATTCAAGGAACTACCCCCAAGGGGAAGGTTCCACATGTCTCACTTATCCTCAAACCAAATAAAGAGACAGGCGTTCTTACATTGTGAAGAAGACCTGTTAAAGATGGGAGTGATACACCCAGTTCCAATGACGGAACAAGGAATGGGATTTTACTCAAATCTGTTCGTAGTTCCCAAAAAAGAGGGAACCTTCAGACCAATTCTGGATTTAAAGATCCTAAACAAATTTCTCAGGGTACCATCGTTCAAAATGGAAACCATTCGAACGATTCTACCCACTATCCAGGAAGGTCAATTTATGACTACCGTAGATCTAAAGGATGCGTACCTACATATTCCTATCCACAAAGAACATCATCAGTTCTTAAGGTTTGCCTTTCTGGACAAACATTACCAGTTTGTGGCCCTCCCATTCGGATTAGCCACTGCTCCAAGGATTTTCACAAAGGTACTCGGGTCCCTTCTAGCGGTTCTAAGACCGAGGGGCATTGCAGTAGTACCATACTTGGACGACATTCTAATACAAGCGTCGTCCCTTTCAAAATCAAAGGCTCATACAGACATCGTTCTGGCCTTTCTCAGATCTCACGGATGGAAGGTGAACATAGAAAAAAGTTCTCTCTCTCCGTCAACAAGAGTTCCCTTCTTGGGAACAATAATAGATTCCTTAGAAATGAGGATATTTCTGACAGATGTCAGAAAGTCAAAACTTCTAAGCGCTTGTCAAGTTCTTCATTCTGTTCCACGTCCTTCCATAGCTCAGTGCATGGAAGTAGTAGGGTTGATGGTTGCAGCAATGGACATAGTTCCTTTTGCGCAAATTCATCTAAGACCATTACAACTGTGCATGCTGAAACAGTGGAATGGAGACTATACAAACATTCTGGAACTAAGAGCGATATTCAATGCTCTCAGGGCTTGGCCTCAGCTTGCAAAGGCCAGATTCATAAGATTCCAATCAGACAACATGACGACTGTTGCGTATATCAATCATCAGGGGGGAACAAGGAGTTCCCTGGCGATGAAAGAAGTAACCAAAATAATACAATGGGCGGAGAATCACTCCTGCCATCTATCTGCGATCCACATCCCAGGTGTGGAAAACTGGGAAGCGGATTATCTGAGTCGTCAGACATTCCATCCGGGGGAATGGGAACTCCACCCGGAGGTGTTTGCCCAATTGACTCGATTATGGGGCATTCCAGACATGGATCTGATGGCGTCTCGTCAGAACTTCAAGGTTCCTTTCTACGGGTCCAGATCCAGGGATCCCAAGGCGACTCTAGTGGATGCACTAGTAGCGCCTTGGACCTTCAACCTAGCTTATGTGTTTCCACCGTTTCCTCTCATTCCCAGGCTGGTAGCCAGGATCAAACAGGAGAGGGCCTCGGTGATCTTGATAGCCCCTGCGTGGCCACGCAGGACTTGGTATGCAGACCTGGTGAATATGTCATCGGTTCCACCATGGAAGCTACCTTTGAGACAGGACCTTCTTGTTCAGGGTCCATTCGAACATCCAAATCTGGTCTCCCTCCAGCTGACGGCTTGGAGATTGAACGCTTGATTCTATCAAAGCGTGGGTTTTCAGATTCTGTGATTGATACTCTGGTTCAGGCCAGAAAACCAGTAACTAGAAAGATTTACCATAAAATATGGAAAAGATATATCTGCTGGTGTCAATCCAAGGGATTACCTTGGAATAAGATAAAAATTCCCAAGATTCTTTCCTTTCTGCAAGAAGGTTTGGATAAAGGATTATCTGCGAGTTCTCTAAAGGGACAGATTTCTGCTTTATCTGTCTTACTACACAAACGACTGGCAGCTATGCCAGATGTTCAAGCATTTGTTCAGGCTCTGGTTAGGATCAAGCCTGTTTACAGACCCTTGACTCCTCCCTGGAGTTTAAATTTAGTTCTTTCAGTTCTTCAAGGGGTTCCGTTTGAACCTCTACAATCCATAGATATGAAGTTCTTGGAAAGTTTTGTTTTTGGTTGCTATTTCTTCTGCTAGAAGAGTTTCAGAGTTATCTGCTCTGCAGTGTGCTCCGCCCTATCTGGTGTTCCATGCAGATAAGGTGGTTTTGCGTACTAAGCCTGGTTTTCTTCCAAAGGTTGTTTCTAACAAAAATATTAACCAGGAGATAGTTGTACCTTCTTTGTGTCCGAATCCAGTTTCAAAGAAGGAACGTTTGTTACACAATTTGAACGTAGTCCGTGCTCTAAAATTCTATTTAGAAGCTACAAAAGATTTCAGACAAACATCTTCTCTGTTTGTCGTCTATTCTGGTAAAAGGAGAGGTCAAAAAGCGACTTCTACCTCTCTTTCCTTTTGGCTTAAAAGCATCATCCGATTGGCTTACGAGACTGCTGGACGGCAGCCTCCTGAAAGAATCACAGCTCACTCCACTAGGGCTGTGGCTTCCACATGGGCCTTCAAGAACGAGGCTTCTGTTGATCAGATATGTAAGGCAGCGACTTGGTCTTCACTGCACACGTTTGCCAAATTTTACAAATTTGATACTTTTGCTTCTTCGGAGGCTATTTTTGGGAGAAAGGTTTTGCAAGCTGTGGTGCCTTCCGTTTAGGTAACCTGATTTGCTCCCTCCCTTCATCCGTGTCCTAAAGCTTTGGTATTGGTTCCCACAAGTAAGGATGACGCCGTGGACCGGACACACCAATGTTGGAGAAAACAGAATTTATGCTTACCTGATAAATTACTTTCTCCAACGGTGTGTCCGGTCCACGGCCCGCCCTGGTTTTTTAATCGGGTCTGATGAATTATTTTCTCTAACTACAGTCACCACGGTACCATATGGTTTCTCCTATATTTTTCCTCCTGTCCGTCGGTCGAATGACTGGGGTGGGCGGAGCCTAGGAGGGACTATATGGCCAGCTTTGCTGGGACTCTTTGCCATTTCCTGTTGGGGAAGAGATATTCCCACAAGTAAGGATGATGCCGTGGACCGGACACACCGTTGGAGAAAGTAATTTATCAGGTAAGCATAAATTCTGTTTTTCTTTCTAATGACACGGTGAGTCCACGGATCATAATCAATTACTGTTGGGAATATCACTCCCCTACCCACAATCCCCCAGTCATTCTCTTTGTCTGTAGTGCAAGGAGGAGGTGAAGTTTAGGTGTCTGCTAAAAAAAATAAAATCTTGATTGAAGAAAACTTCTCATCAGAGTAAGCTTACTCTGTTCTTTTCTGGAGTCTAGCCTAGTCCACATCAGTCTCTTCAGTAGGGCAGTGGTGGCTTTTGAGAACTTGTGAGGTACAATCTTCACTGTGTTTTCTCAAGAATCTACTGCCCTAACTAGAAAACCTGAGTAGGTTTACTCAGTTTTTCTCTCTTCACAGGTCCATGTGAGGTGCTGCACCCTCTCAAACCAGACGAGCTGGACAGCACTTTCAGGTAAGTGCCAATTTAATTTTCTTTTGCAAGGAGATTGCAAGCATTTGTTACAGCTAAAAGCTGTCTTATTTAATATGGGACTTTATTAAACCTTCATGTTTGGGGTTTTGTTTGGGCATTGAGACTGTGAGATGATTTATGGTGGCTCAGTGTGTTATAATTGTTTTTATACTTTAACTTTTGGTCATGGAGATTACTGTTGCAAGCCGTTTTTTTCGGCAGTTATAGCTCTGTAACCGCTCTGTATTTGAAAATGAGCTGCAGGACAGGTAGGCACCTCAGTAAAGCTTCGGAACAGAGGAGGAACTAATATAATATCTAAATAACAGTATGACTCCAAAAGGACCTTGTCAAAATCAGAGAAAAATGTGTGTCACTTAAGGGAGCAGTGCTTAAGCATACGTGTTAAATTATAGTAAAGCTACAGAGGTGTATAGGTAGCCTGAGGTCTATTTTGGTTTATTGCGCTAACACACATTTCTATTTAAAGACACAGTACCCATTTATTTTTTATGTTCAAAAAATTTTTTACTCTTCATCCTTATTTATTACATAAGATGGATCAAGAGGCTTTTCAAACCATTATCCCTGGCGAAGTTGCAGCTTGTCAGTTATGTTTTGATGCTCAGACGGAACCCCCAGTTCCTTTTTGTTCCTCATGCATTGAGAAAACTTTGTTTATAAATATGTTTATAAAATGATAAAATATTTGACCATGAGCCACCATTATCCCAGGCAAATGCTGTTCAGGTGTCTCCTGTTGCAGATATCCCGCAGCTTTCTCCTCAAGCGTCCCAACTTTTTCAGTCTCCACATACAGTGCCCTGTGTTTCCTCTTGCAATCCCGTAGGATTTTCTCTACAAGACATTGCTTCCCAGGTATCCCTTGCAGTATCTGAAGCCCTGTCAGCTTTCCCCATGTTGCAGGGAAGACGTAAAATGAAATTTAAGGAAACATTAAGGTTTCTGATCAAGTTCTGGCTATACAGATTGTCCCTTCCCATAAGCCTGAGGAAGAAGACATGTCGATAGCATCTGAGGGGGAAAACTCAGACAGTGCAATTCCTTCTTCTGATGCTGAAGTGCTATCCTTCAGATTTAAGCTAGAACACCTTTGCTTATTACTTAAGGAGGTTTTGGCTACTTTGGACGATTCCGACACAACTATCGTAGTCGATCCTAAAAAGTCTAGTAAATTGAACAAATATTTTGATGTTCCCTCCGCGGTGGAAGTTTTTTCCGGTTCCTGACCGTGCTGTGGAGATTATTGCTCGAGAATGGGAAAGACCTGGTACTCCCTTTTCTCCATCTCCTATTTTTAAGAAGATGAAGATGAAGAAGTCGTGGCAGATGGTTCCTAAGGTAGAAGGAGCAATCTCCACTTTGGCCACGAGGACTACTATTCCCATAGAGGATAGTTGTTCTTTTAAAGATCCAATGGATACAAAATTGGAGGCTTTACTATAAAAGATGCATGTCCACCAGGGTCTACAATGGCAACCTGCTGTGTGTATTGCCACTGTTACCAGCGCTACTGCTTACTGGTTTGATGCGTTGTCTGAATCTTTTCAGACGGATACCCCTCTTGATGAGACCAGGACAGGATTAAGGCTCTCAAGCTGGCAAATTCCTTCATTACATCTAAATCAGTGTTTTTCAACCGCGGCCTCAAACAGGCCAGGTTTTCATTATAGCTGAACCAGTGCACAGGTGAAGTAATTAGCTGATCAGTAACACCATGGTTACTAACCTGCTCTCACCCATCAGCTGATTAATATTTTACCTATGCACTGGTTCAGTTATAATGAAAACCTGGCCTGTTGAAGGTACTTGAGGACCGCGGTAGAGAAACACTGGACTAGATAACAGGGAGTCAGATTTGCTGATGCCCATTACTGACAGAAGAAAACTTAGGTATTGAAAATCCTCTGCTCTTCAAACACTGGAGGCAGGGGCTACACTGAGCAATGCAAAATGCTAATTTTGCAAGAAAGCAAGCAAGTTGTTTGCTGTTTTTTACACAATCTGTTTTTTTTTATATTCACTTTGATTTGACATATTTGTTTTTACCAAAGGAACACTGTTTAGTATCCCTTTAAGTTTCATTCTGGCAGTTTTGAGCATGAGCAAATATGACTCCCTAAATAAAAAGAGAGAAGCGCTCAACCTGGGAACGAAAATAGCATAATAGCTTGTTTTATGGCTAGTTACCACGCTAGAAGCAGACTCTTTTTGCTCAATATGTGCCTTTCACAGAGAAGAACTTTCCTGTAGCATATCAGTCTGATCCTGACTTCACAGTACAGTCCAGCAGCGAAATACCAGGCAATCCCTCTCTGAACGAGAGAAACGGCAAAACCCCAGACGTACGTTTCGGCCTAGTGTGGGCCTCGTCAGTGAGGTGCAGCCATATCCCTCTAGGCACACTGAGCAAATGGGTCCACGTCTGGATTCCCACATCACGCTTAGGGAGACTTCCCTAAGAGTTATAATTTGCATAAATAAAAAGAGAGAAACTTCTTGGGTGTTAACTAGCCATAGAACAAGCTATTATGCTATTGTTCGTTCCCAGGTTGAGCGCTTCTCTCTCTTTATTTATGCAAATCTGACTCCCTGTTTATCTGGTCTATTCACCAGATAAATACTAAACCAACTGTAGACGTTTTGAATACTGAACAGAATTTTTTTTTCATGATTCGGATAGAACACTCAATTTTAAACAACTTTCTAATTTACTCCTATTATCAATTTTTCTTCGTTCGCTTGGTATCTTTATTTGAAAAAGCAGGAATGAAAACTTAGGAGCCGGCCAATTTTTAGGTTCAGCACCTGGATACTGCTTGCTTATTGGTGGCTAAATGTAGTCACTGGATCAGGAGAGGTGATAGCTGCAACCTGGGCTAACTCACGATTTTTGCCTCACTCTTAAAGGGATATGAAACCAATTTATTTTTTTCCACGATTCAGAGAGTGTGCAGTTTTAAACAAATTTCTAATATACTTTACTCTTATCAAATTTTCTTTGTTCTCTTGGTATCGTTTGTTGAAAAGCAGGAAACAAATCAAATATGATAATAGAAGTAAACTGGAAACTTTTTAAAATTGCATGCTCTGAATCACAAAATAATTTTTTTTGACCTGCATATGTTTACCAACTGACACAATGTGCTACTTCCAGCATTACAAATAGTTTTATTATTATAACAATAGTACTGCTTCTTTACATAGTATTTATGTTGTTGTACAACCTATCTATCTTACTTGTAACCTGCTTGTTACTGGCTAGCATCCACATACATCATACTTGCCTACAACAAATGCCAAATAAAGTGCAGGCAACTTGAAAGGGAACCGCTCCGGATTCATTGCCTGCATATTGGAACTTTTATGCCATGTACTTGATGTGAGTGCGCACACATGATCGCACGCATGTGCACATAAACAAAGGACATGTAAATTAACACTTCCTCGTTGGTTGACATACAATGTCCATCACAGAGTGGGCAATCCAGACAGGGGCGGGTGGGCTATGGCTGCAAAATTTGAAAAGTTGATATTTCAAAGTAATATAAGTAATATTCTTTATACAATAGTAACCTCCAGGGATTGGCCTTCATTATTTTCCCCTCAATGTAGCTATTTTAAACATGACCTGTTAAAGAAAGCTGTGTTTTGTTTCTTATTTCTACCCTTGAGCACTTGTAACAGAGCAGAGTGTGAGTATTTCCCTGCCTAGGTTTGACCACTGCTCAATCACTGATTCACCTCAAATGGCTAAAAACCTTAGATTCTGGCATATGAGGGCTGGTGTTGAGCTTCACTGATTTGAACAGACAAAGAAGTGTTTTACTGTGTCACAGAGAACAGTGACAGATAAATGTGCCACTGTGAAATAGGTGCATCATACTGTAGTGTGCTACAGTAAAACGAGACAGATAAACTTTGTACGAAATGATTATTAAAAATAGAAAGATGGTGCCATAAAGATTACTTTCCTCATGATGTAGAAACGTTTGTTTTCCTCTTTATTAATGTAAGAAGCACCTTAATTGCATATAATCATTTATTAATATCAATGGACTATGTATCTGTGTTTTGTGTGTTTATTATTCTCTGTTGTAATATTGCCAAATATTAAATTCCGGATCACCTAAAACCAATATCTGATTCCTTTACATTTACTTCATTAACCTATCTTATACAAGCTTGTGAAATGAATAGATACACATGATTTCCATTTTTGCTCATGTAAAAGATAAATAATATTTATGCTACAGTTGGGGAACATAGAAAATAAATGTATTTAGTGACAAACTGGTTAAGGTGGAAAGGGTTATTTAACCCTTACTGTGGCAACTGGTGACTTTTGCAGGGTTGGTAAAACCTTGTACATTACCAAAAAAACATATTCTAGCAATATTTGTGTGAAACACAAAATGAAACACCAGGGTACCATGGAACGCAGTTTAGGAATAACTATTATAGGAATCTAGAATGCATTTTCTTGTATACATAAGCAGATCATTGTTGTATTAAATTTATATGAAACACTGACGGTTGTGTTTATTTTTGATAATATTATACAGATGTTACTTTGGCTGTGGGTTTGGCAAAACTGGGCCACAGTTTGCAGCAAGGTGTGGTGTCACATTCTACACATCTGTAACCCAGATTCAATTATGTATTGAAAGTCATTTTCAGAAACTTTTTTTTTTTGCAAAGTTTCAAGGCACCTGGAAACTGTTTATCATTGAGATTTCTGTTTATAGATTCTATGCCAGAAAACGTGTGCCTTAAGCCTTCCTGTAATGCATTGCAGGCCTTTTGCATTCATGTAACAAGTCTACTTGTTTACAGAAAATCATCGTCGCAATGTTCTGTTGTAACTAGGTTGTCCATATTAAAATCCATCTGATGTTCCATGCTGTACAACATTAACTTTTAAGTGTGTAAGATCCACAAACACATTAGCCAGCCAATCGTTTTTTAGGCGTTCCAGACCTAGCTTGTTAATGGGGCATTACAAAAAATGTTGAGCTCATTATAAGTGGCTTTAGTATCATTCTTGTTATGATTAGTGTAAATTAAAACCAGACATGTAAACAAAAATTGGTACATTTTTGAGGCAGAAAAAAAAAATGTTATTAAGGCTCTTGCTTTTGTGTGAGTATTGTGCTTTCTTCCCACGCTCCCTATAGGGTCCAAAACACAAACTCTATAACCTGGGTTTTCAAAATGCTGCAAATTGCTTGAATCTGCTATTTGTTTTACTACATTTGCAAGTAACAGAGTTTGCTTTTTGGCCTCTATAGAAAGTGTGGGATAATGAACATCTTCTTTTATGTAAAGAATTGTACATTATCCTCTTAAGGCCACTCGCCAAAAATGAATTCAGTCGTATGCTGTGCCCTTATGAAGTATACTCTCAATTTATTTTTTTTCTTCTCTATAAGGAGGTGTCAAGTGGTAAAATATTGGCAACTTGCTGGACAGATCTGATACACAGGATTTTTTCCTGAAAGCATCTGATCTGGGGGAAATGGCCATTCCTCCAAACTATCAGAAGAGCTTTTTTATTGTAAGGGTAGTTTGTAAGGAGAAAAACTGGAAGGGAAATAAAAAATGCCTGATGCTGTGATGCCATCTTCTGACCTTTTAAACTTACACTACAGAAAGAGATATTGTCATGACATGATAGGCTGCTTGTCTTTTTTTTTCTGTCACCAAAATCTGTTTCCATGTAATTATGCATTGTTTTTTTGTATCATATGTTACTTTAATTTTGATGCACCGATTGTTTTAAGTCTTGAAGCATGGCCTAATAAACTCGGAGACCATTTAAAATCGTCCCCATTGCTCCTTGGAAGAGTGATATCTGCGCTGATCCCCTTTGCACGGTGTGCACTTCCTGCGCTGTTCCCCTTTGAACAGTATGCACTTCCTACAAAACCCTAAGTTACTTTCCTCCCATGTTCTGCATCTTCTTTGAGGGCAGAAATCCTTTAAAGGGACAGTATACTGTAAAATAGTTTTTTTCTTTAATGTGTTTCTTATTACTTTTTTGCCAACTGCAGAGTATAAAATGTATGAGAATTTGCTTTTTAAGGTTTGTGTATATGAAATAGCCGATTTTGTGTTTTGCAGCCACAACCTAATAAACTGGGTTGAGCTGCCTATTAGGTATAATCCGATATCATTACTTTATCACATTGTGTACATATAAATGCTTATTTAATCTTATATATGTCAGTAAATCAAAGACCAATACTTGGAGAGAACAATGGAACATTTACATTTTATTACCTTGTCTCTTCTATACCCCACTGGGAGGGTAATTCTATAGCTTGGACCTAAGGCCAGAAACTTTCAGAATATGTGGGAATATCACAGGCTAAATCAACTATTTCAAATGCCAATATAATAGTAAAGGAAATACTTGTAAACAATTTAATACACTCCAGCAGGTAAAGTGGATCATTGGGAACACATTAAAGAGGAGACCATTTTTGAGTAAACTGTCCCTTTAAGCTCTGACGTATCTATTCCCCCCTGTGCTTTATACCATTTACAATCAATACTACGTCAAGGAAGGCATTTGATAGTTATGTGTAGAATAATAATTTAGTCTAAATTAAAATTAAAAGCTTTATAACGTCCAAGATTTGTCAAGGTCTAGGTGTTGTTAAAAAAAAAAAAAATGTCAGTTTGCCTAAAAAAAAATAATCAAATCTTACAATAAAAACTGAAATTGAAATACAGTTATAATATATAATCCCATTCCATGCCTGTAGCAAAACTGTATTTAATAGATTGACAGCTTTAGTTTTTTTATGACTTGCATTGGTTATCTTGACATGTTTTAACACATTTCTCCCATCTGCTACCTTATCACCGTATTCTTAACATCACAATATTTTATAGCCTTCACAGTATATCTAGTGGAAAGGTCTATATGTGCTGCTTTTATATTCATACAAGTATAGTTTGTTTAATCTCTGAACTGCTGAAGAGGTCTGGAACATTTTGCTACAAAACAACTTCTGACAACGAAGAGGAAAATATCAAATGAAAAGTAGAACAAACAGTTTGGAAGATCAGTGACCTACTATAATTATTTTTTATTTGTATAGCACATATGACGCCCAAGGCAGAACATGCTGTGTGTGATCTGAGATGCCATGGCAGAAAATGCAGCATGTCTGCAGAAAAACTTTAACCAAAAAAAAACTATCATTGCAGAAAGTGAAAAAAAGTTCTTCTGCTCAGATAATGACAAGCGTTTGCGATAAGATACAAAACATAACAGACTAAACAATCTAGTACAGGAGGCAGAGGGCCTTGCTCTGGAGAGCATACAGTCTACAGGTTGAGGTTGCAGAGACATAAGGTTTGGGTTAGCATGTCAAATGCATTGTAGTTGTAGCATTGAGTCAAGGCAGTTAAATATTTATTTTGGGTAGGATGAAAAGCAGAGGAGAGTGTCTCTGAATAGAGGTGGGTTTTCAAAGAACGTCTGAAGCTATACAAGGTTGGAGACAGTCTGATGGAGCGAGGTATAGAGTTTCAGAGGACAGAAGAAGTCTTGGAGGTGGAAGAGTGATGTAGAGATTATAGGAGTGGAGAGACGTAGGTCAGAGGTTGATCAAAGAGGACGTGTTGGGGAGTATTTGGAGATGAAAAGAGAAATACAGTTGTGTAGTTCTTTAGAGGCAAGGGTTAACACTTTGAATTGTATTCTGGAGTGTATGGGTAGCCAGTGTAGAACTAGGAGAGCGGAGCAGCTAATGTAGATTGACGACTTAGGTGGATGAGTATAGCTTAAGCATTCATAATAGATTGGAGGATAGAGAGGCAGTGTTTGGAGAGGCCATTTAGAAATAGATTGCAGTAGTCAATGCCTGACAAAAGAAGGGAATTAATTATTTTTGTAAATGGAGTAAGGAAAGGTTGAATTCTGGAGATCTTGCGTAGGTGTGTATAGTACGATTTGGCAAGCGCTTGTGTATGTGGAGTGAATGTGAATTCTGAGCTAACTGTGACCCCAAGACAGCGGACCCTGGGGTAAGGTGTTGAGAATAGAGTCTCCGACTGAAAGAGAAATGTCAGATGTTGGATGTCTCGAAGAGGGGGGGATAAGAAACATCCCAGTTTTAGACGGATTAAATTGGAGGTAGTGAGAGACAGCTGGTAATCTGGTTGAGTAAACAGGGTGTGATATCAGGAGAGGAAAGCTAGATTTGGGTATCATCAGTGTATAAGTGGTACTGGAACCCAAAGGAAGATATTTGTTTTCCAAGGAAGGATGTATAGAGAGAAAAAAGAAAGGGACCAAAGACAGAACCTTGCGGTACTCCAACTGAGAGAGGCAAAGGATCAGAGGATATGCTGTTGACAGAAACCGTAAATGAGCGGTTTGAGAGATATGAAGCAAACCAGGAGAGTGCTGTGTCTCAAATGCCAAATGAATGTAGAATTTGTAAGAGGAGAGAATGGTCAAATGTGTTGAAAGCAGCAGATGGATCCAGAAAAATTAGTCAGGAGTAGTGTCCCTTTTGCTTTAGCTGATAGCAGATCACTTGTTATTTTAGTAGGAGCAGTTTCTGTTGAGTGTTTAGGGTGGAAACCAGATTGTAGTGGGTCAAATAATGTTAGTCAATAATCTCCTGACTCAATTCCTCTCAACTATTTGTTCCAATAATTTGTTGAAAAATATGTTGCAAAAATGCTCTATAAGTCGCACTTTGCTTAGAGGGACAGTCTAGTCAAAATTAAGCTTTCATGATTCAAATAGTACATGCAATTGTAAACAACTTTCTAATTTACTTTTATCATCAAATTTGCTTGGTTCTCTTGGTATTCGTTGTTGAAAACTAAACCTATGTAGACTTGTATGCTAATTAATTGTAATGCATTAAGACAGGTTTTTTACAACTAGACAGCGCTAGTTCATGTGTGCTATATAGATAACATTGTGCTCTTGAGAACTATATGGTAGCAGTTTTCACAACACAATGTTATAAATACAGTGCTCACGGTGTGTGCATGCTATCGAGCCTTCTTCAGTAAGCCCTCATGAAGAACTGCTAAGTATCACCAAATGGATACCAAGAGAAAAAAAGCTCAGTTTTATATCACAAGTGAATGGGAACTTTTTTATTGTGCTATCTTTCTTAATCGTGAAAGTTTAACTTTGAATTTTGTGTACCTTCAAATGATGAAAAGGCGTCATTCAGCATTTGATGAAAACATTTCTGATTTAGGAGCCAGACAAAAATACTTTGAGACAAACAGGATGTTTGTATATAAAGATTAAAATTCTATTTTCTAAGAAAATAGCAAGTCCTTTTTTAAAGGAAATGTTTAAAAGAAAATGTTCTATATATGAGCGCTGGGTTATTGCACTAATACTTCCATATAACTATGCGTTTAACCCCTGCAAAGTTAAAGCCAGCTCCAGAACAGCAGTGTATCACTGGGAGCTAGCTGAACACATGGTGACATGAGACAAATGTGCTTAGCCACTAATCACCAGGTGGTTCCCAGTACTGCATTGCTGCTGCTAAGGATATATGCATATGCTTTACAACAAAGTATAGTAAGAGAACAATGTAAATTTGATAATAGAAGTGAATTTAAAAGTATCTTAAAGTGACATGCTCACCCTCCAACAGCTTTTGTTCTTAAGAGTTCTAGTGAAAAGTGGTGCAGTCACTTTTCTACTTGCAACAAATTGATTAACGTACATTTCCTGGATACTGTGTGGATGCTGAGTCAGGAAGATCAGTGGATGCAACCATGCTAGCCCAGGGTTTAAGTCAGGACAGATGAGGCAGAGTTGCAGGTGTTCCATAGACAGAGCTGTGCATAGTTTGGGCAGATGTACACATGGCATTGGAGGAGTCTTGTGTTTTCCCCCAAAAAAATACATATACATTTTTTTATATATAAATTAATTCTAGGAATTGTGGCCACTAGTGATGGACAATATGGGGGGATCACAATTTTTGATGAAATATTGCAATTTTATTAAAATATTTTTAAACATACATTTTGCATTCAAAAATGAATTTAAAGGGACAGTCTACACCAAAAATTTTATTGTTTAAAAAGATAGATAATCCCTTTATTACCCATTCCTTAGTTTTGCACAACCAACACAGTTATATAAATACGCTTTTTACCTCTGTGATTACCTTGTATCTAAGCCTCTGCACACTGCCCCCTTCTTTCAGTTCTTTTGACAGACATCCATTTTAGCCAATCAGAGCTGGCTCACCGGAACTCCATGTGCGTGAGCACAGTGTTATCTATATGACACACATGAACTAACACCCTCTAGTGGTGAAAAACTGTCAAAATCCCCTGAGAGAAGAGGCGGCCTTCAAGGGCTTAGAAATTAGCATATGAACCTCCTAGATTTAGCTTTCAACTAAGAATACCAAAAGAACAAAGCAAAATTTGTGATAAAAGTAAATGGGAAAATTGTTTAAAATTACATTCTCTATCTGAATCATGAAAGTTTATTTTGGACTAGGCTGTCCCTTTAACTGTTCAAATCAACGGCTTGTTCCCTTTGCAGCTTGCACTGCAGACTGAATAGGCCAAGAAAAAGAGTACTGCAGTCCGCCATCTTCCTTGTCTGTTGCATACCTCATGAATGGAGCAACAAAGCACGAGGCAAGTAAAATGGCGGCGGTAACGTTGCATACTGTGAAACTCGATGTGACTCTTTCTGGTCCCCCCTAGAGGTGTGATCTGTGCTGGGCTGACGTGACATATATTAAAGGGATAGTCTAGTCAAAATTAAACTTTCATGATTCAGATAGAGCATGCAATTTTAAGCAACTTTCTAATTTACTCCTATTAATTTTTTCCTTGTTCTCTTGGAAATTTTATTTGAAAAAGCAAGAATGTAAGCTTAGGAGCCGGCCCATTTTTGTTTCAGCACCTGGGTAGCGCTTGCTGATTGGTGTCTAAATGTAGCCACCAATCAGCAAGCGCTATCCAGGTGCTGAACCACAAATGGGCTGGCCTTTAAACTACATTCTTGCTTTTTCAAATAAAGATACCAAGAGAATGAAGAAAAATTGATAATAGGAGTAAATTAGAAAGTTGCTTAAAATTGCATGCTCTATCTGAATCATAAAAGATTAAAGGGACAGTCTACACAAAAATTGTTATGGTTTAAAAAGATAGATAACGCCTTTACTACCCATTCCCCAGCTTTGCACAACCAACATTGTTAGATTAATATACTTTATAACATTTAAACCTCTAAATGTCTGCCGGTTTAAAGGCTCTATTAACAGCCTCTTAATCACATAGCAATGTGTTCACGCCCGGGAAGTTATTTAAGAGTTAGCACAACACAGTACTAAATGCAACTCAATAGATAATAGTCTGTCATGTGCCAGGGGGCTGTCAGAAGAGGCTTAGATACAAGGTAATCACAGAGGTAAAAATTAAATTAATATAACTGTTGGTCGTGCAAAACTGGGGAATGGGTAATAGAGGGATTATCTATCTATTAAAGCAATACAAATTCTATTGTAGACTGTCCCTTTAATTTTGACTAGACTATTTTAAGGAAGCCGTTTCAGACTGTTTTAGTTTAAAAAATTGCAATCTCATGCATTTTAGATATTGCATAGCCTCATAATGCGATTTAATCGCACAGCCCGAGTGGCCACTAACACCTGGTGTGTTTGTGTTGTTCAGACTCTGCTGGACGATGTTGGGCCATAATCATTGTGAACTCTGCATTATGCTAATGGTATTGAGCCTGGCAGTTTGCTCTCTCCTTTATTAAATTGTACAGATAGAGCTGAATCACAAAAATAATATCCTTTTGTTCATTTTTACAATCTCAATATTCGTGGCATTTCACTGGTAATGAAACAGCAGGGTGTGAAGTCAGAACTGAATCATAGTGCACAAGGAGCATTTAATGATAGTCCACTGACTCCCACTTCAGTATCACTTTCTATACCTCAGTTTTTAGATTCTGTTGCAAGCAAGTTTCTATCTCCGGCCCTGCTGCCCATAGTTACTGTTGCTATGCTCTGCAAGTTGGTTTAACAGTTCTGTGAGGAAACGTGAACCCAAAGATTCATTACCAGGTTACTGTTCTGGTGTCGTTACTGCTTAGTTAACTCCTTAAGTGCCTGAAATATGTGATATACTGAGGATCTCTGCAAATAATCAATTTCTTTTATATTTATTCTATTTTACAATCTTGCCTCTACCATAAAGTATTAAAGGGATGCTGACAAATAAAAATACAATACTTATAATACTTATTTTTTTATTTCCTGCAAGAATGTTTTTTTAATATATAAGCATAAAAGGTATTGTGTGTGTGTATATATATTTGTCAAAGGACCTGTTTTATGCCCATTTAAAGGAACTTTAAAATCTGAACAAAAATGTCATACATGTGTAAGAGTGGCAGTTAAGTGCTCTTAAAGCCTTGTAAATTGGGCTTAATAAATACAATTATTTTAAAACTCTGAGTGCTATGAGTTTAGTGTCATGTTAAGTACTGAAACCACTTTCTATTTTGTAGCCAGATCAGGCCATTTACATTGTTTTGAAAACTTAAGTAATATGGGACAATCAGGATTTCATAATATGTTTCAATAATGTGTGTTGCAAAGTTTTGTTTTTTTGGGGGGGGTTCTAGGTGTAATTTGTAACATTTAATATTACAGTCTCAAAGTGTTTCATGTCCCTTTAAAAATTATATGTCTAATGTGTTTATTTCTCTTTTTATTTCTATTTTATAGACAAAATAATGAAAAAAGTGCACCAGGACTCTTGATAAGACACTGTTTGGGGTTAAAACAACAGCCAGTCTCATGTTTTCTCCTGACCAAGAGAACCACCCCGCTAAAGCACCTGTGAAGTACGGGGAACTCATTGTATTAGGGTGAGTACGCATTAAAAATCTAATTTATAATATTAAATCTGTAATGACCCATGGAATTACTTAAATTAATTGACTGCTTTGAATATACAGCATGATATGCAGGGGTTAACTTACCCTGCAACAGTCACTAATTTGACATTAAAAGGGTTAATCAACCATTTCCACCTTAACCAATTTGTCACAGTCTAGCCACTCCATGCAAGCCTGTGACTTAATTCTGTGGGTGCAAGGGTTAGCAAACACTAGTCTGTACTAGACACAGAAAGATGCCCAAACTCCCCTTTAATGCCACCCACACTAAACTATCTCTATGCTGCCACCAACTTAAGGTTATTGTATGGGAAAAACGGTAGAAAGGAGTCTGACTCCACACTCGATGCGCCTAATAACACAAAAATAGTGATTCACAATTCTTAATCCAATACATGCAAAATTTTATCAAAAGCCAGTTTGTTGTGCTGAATTTTGAGGATTATAGGGCGGCTTCCATATCACTTTCCACCCAAAGATGAGATGACAGATCTAATGCAGAAAATCAAAAACGAAGAAAAGAGGGCGCCCAATGGTGAAACATAGATATTGACGGCAGATAAGAGCCATAGGCCCAGCAAGTCTGCCCGACCTTGCCTAACAGTATAAACTTATCTAGTTTGTAGGATAGCCTTATGCTTGTCCCATGCATTTTTAAAGTCCCCCACAGTGTTTGTTGCTACTACCTCTTGAGGAAGTTTATTCCATAAATCAATCACTCTTTCTGTAAAGAAGTGCTTCCTCAAATTACTCCTGAATCTACTACCCTTTAGCTTGAGCTCATGACCCCTTGTTCTTGAATTTTCCATTTTATGTAAAATACCCACAGCCTCAGTTTTACTAAACCCTTTAATGTACTTGAAAGTTGCTATCATATCACCTCTTTCCCTTCTCTCCTCTAAGCTATACATATTTAGGTCATTGAGCCTATCCTGGTAAGTTTTATTTTTTAGACCATGTACCATTTTGGTAGCCCTCCTTTGCACAGATTCAAGTTTGTTAATATCCTTCTGAAGATATGGCCTCCAGAACTGCACACAATACTCAAGATGAGGCCTAACTAATGATCTATAAAGTGGCATAAGAACCTTACTATTTCTGCTGCAAATACCTCTACCAATACATCCAAGCATTCTGCTAGCCTTACTCGCTGCATTACTACATTGTTTACTAAGTTTTTAATCATCTGAAATGATAATTCCCAAGTCCTGTTCCTCGTCTGTAACAGTCAGTAAAGTGTCATTGAGTCTGTAATTAACATTTGGATTTTTCTTCCCTAAATGCATTATTTTACACTTTGCTGTGTTAAACTTTAGATCCCAGTCGTTTGCAAAGAGACATACTTTCCCCTGTAGCCCTTTGCTGATATCGCAGATAAATATGTTAAACAAAACAGGCCCCAGAACTGACCCCTGAGGAACACCACTAGTAACAGCCCCCTCTGCTGAATGAACTCCATTTACTAAGACACTTTGTTTTCTGTCCTTAAGCCAGCATTCCACCCAGTTCACAATTTTTGAATCTAGACCAAGGAGATATATAGTTTGTGAATAATTTTATTGTGTGGGACGGTGTCAAATGCTTTGCTGAAATCTAGATATGCTACATCAACTGCTCCTCCCTTGTCTAATACTTTTGTTACATAATCAAAGAAGTCAATTAGATTAGTCTGACATGATCTCCCTGAAGTAAAACCATGCTGATTTTGGTCCTCTAAATTGTTTGTCTTTATGTAAGTCATAATTCTTTCTTTTAAGAGGCTTTCCATTAATTTCCCTACTACTGAAGTTAAACTAACTGGCCTGTAGTTGCCAGTTTCTTCTCTACTGCCCTTTTTATGAAGAGGTATTACATTTGCTATTCTCCAATCATCTGGGACAGCTCCTGTTAATAGTGACTGATTAAACAGATCAGTTAATGGGACAGTTAGCACTGATCGAAGTTCTTTTAAAACCCTTGGATGAATATTATCAGGACCCACTGCCTTTGTAACATTTTTTTTTGATAATGCTAACAAAACCTCATCCTCTGTAAAAAAGATTACTGTTAAGCTTGTTTCTATTTTTCGTAGCATCCCTTAATGTAGACATTGTATCTTCACAATCTTTAGTGAAAACAGAACAGAAGTAATCATTGAGACAGTCGGCAATCTGCTTATCTCCTTCTATTATTCTACCATCAACTGATTTCAATTTTACTATTCCTACCTTATTTTTTCTTCTTTCACTGATATATCTAAAGAATGTTTTGTCCCCATGTTTTACTGACTATGCTATCTTCTCTTCTGCATGAGCTTTAACCTTCCTAATTAACTGCTTAGTGTTTTTTTGTTGGAGTCTCCATATTTTCATATCATCATCTGCTTGTGTGTGTCTGTAATTTTTATAAGCTATCTTTTTTTGTCTTTACAGCATGTGCTACTTCTTTGGAAAACCAAATTGGTTTCCGCTTTCTTTTACTTTTACAGACATGTCTAATACAGTGTGCGGTTGCATCTAAAATGGCACCTTTCACAAATTCCCACTGTTCTTGAACCCCTGTAATAAGAGTTTTCCCCTTTAAATAGTTTTTTAGGTATTCTCCCATTAATGAAAAATCTGCCGTCCTAAAGTCTAAAACTTTTGTTTTAGTCTGGGTGGACAGTTCCTGAACATGAATACTAAACCAAACAGAGTGATGATCACTGGATCCTAAGTTCTCACCTACAGACACATCTGAAACTGTATCACTGTTTGTAAGTATTAGATCTACAGGGAGTGCAGAATTATTAGGCAAGTTGTATTTTTGAGGATTAATTTTATTATTGAACAACCATGTTCTCAATGAACCCAAAAAACTCATTAATATCAAAGCTGAATAGTTTTGGAAGTAGTTTTTAGTTTGTTTTTAGTTATAGCTATTTTAGGGGGATATCTGTGTGTGCAGGTGACTATTACTGTGCATAATTATTAGGCAACTTAACAAAAAAGAAATATATACCCATTTCAATTATTTATTTTTACCAGTGAAACCAATATAACATCTCAACATTCACAAATATACATTTCTGACATTCAAAAACAAAACAAAAACAAATCAGTGACCAATATAGCCACCTTTCTTTGCAAGGACACTCAAAAGCCTGCCATCCATGATTTCTGTCAGTGTTTTGATCTGTTCACCATCAACATTGCGTGCAGCAGCAACCACAGCCTCCCAGACACTGTTCAGAGAGGTGTACTGTTTTTCCCTCCTTGTAAATCTCACATTTGATGATGGACCACAGGTTCTCAATGGGGTTCAGATCAGGTGAACAAGGAGGCCATGTCATTAGATTTTCTTCTTTTATACACTTTCTTGCCAGCCACGCTGTGGAGTACTTGGACGCGTGTGATGGAGCATTGTCCTGCATGAAAATCATGTTTTTCTTGAAGGATGCAGACTTCTTCCTGTACCACTGCTTGAAGAAGGTGTCTTCCAGAAACTGGCAGTAGGACTGGGAGTTGAGCTTGACTCCATCCTCAACCCGAAAAGGCCCCACAAGCTCATCTTTGATGATACCAGCCCAAACCAGTACTCCACCTCCACCTTGCTGGCGTCTGAGTCGGACTGGAGCTCTCTGCCCTTTACCAATCCAGCCACGGGCCCATCCATCTGGCCCATCAAGACTCACTCTCATTTCATCAGTCCATAAAACCTTAGAAAAATCAGTCTTGAGATATTTCTTGGCCCAGTCTTGACGTTTCAGCTTGTGTGTCTTGTTCAGTGGTGGTCGTCTTTCAGCCTTTCTTACCTTGGCCATGTCTCTGAGTATTGCACACCTTGTGCTTTTGGGCACTCCAGTGATGTTGCAGCTCTGAAATATGGCCAAACTGGTGGCAAGTGGCATCTTGGCAGCTGCACGCTTGACTTTTCTCAGTTCATGGGCAGTTATTTTGCGCCTTGGTTTTTCCACACTCTTCTTGTGACCCTGTTGACTATTTTGAATTAAACGCTTGATTGTTCAATGATCACGCTTCAGAAGCTTTGCAATTTTAAGAGTGCTGCATCCCTCTGCAAGATATCTCACTATTTTTGACTTTTCTGAGCCTGTCAAGTCCTTCTTTTGACCCATTTTGCCAAAGGAAAGGAAGTTGCCTAATAATTATACACACCTGATATAGGGTGTTGATGTCATTAGACCACACCCCTTCTCATTACAGAGATGCACATCACCTAATATGCTTAATTGGTAGTAGGCTTTCGAGCCTATACAGCTTGGAGTAAGACAACATGCATAAAGAGGATGATGTGGTCATAATACTCATTTGCCTAATAATTCTGCACTCCCTGTAATATAGCTTCCTTACGAGTTGGTTCCTTGACTAATTGCTCAAGTGATTCCCCTAGCAGAGATTCAAGAATATACCTGCTTCTAGCCTATCTAGCAGAAGGAATCTTCCAGTCTATATCTGGCAAATTAAAGTCCCCCAGTACTATAACCTTACCCTTCATGGTCATTTTGGTTATTTCATCTAATAACAGATTGTCCAGTTTTTCATCCTGCAATGGAGGCCTATATACAACCCCTATTCTAAAAACATTTTTATCTCCAATTTCCAAAGTCACCCAAATACTTTACACCTCATCATTTGTTCCTACAATTTCAGTAACCTTTATATTTTCATTTACATACAAAGCAACTCCTCCACCTTTCTTTCCTACTCTGTTCTTTTTAAATAACCTGTATCCAGGTATGACTATGTCCCAGTCATGCAAATCATTGTACCATGTTTCTGTTATAGCTACTAAATCCAAGTTGTCCCTAGTCATTATTGAAATGAGTTCAGGTAATTTATTTCCTAAGCTGCAAGCATTTGTGCTCATGGCACGAAGAATTTTTCTACTAGAATTTCTAGAATGGTTACTTGGACTAACAGTTTTGGCATGCTGTGGGGGGCAGGTGGATATATTAATGCTACCCCCCTTTATTAGTTTAAATGATTTCTAATAAAGTATTTGAACTCCTCTCCCAGATACTCTAGCATCCAAATGCAAGCCATCTCTCCTAAATAACCTAGTATCTTTCCAAACAGAGCTATAATGGCCAATAAAACCAAATCCTCGTTCCCTGCACCACTTATCTAACCAATAATTAAATGTTGTTATCCGCTCCATCTTTCCTGCTTCCTGGCCATACACAGGTAAAATAGCAGAAAATGATAGAGTTGATGCCACAGTCTCTAAATGATTACCTAGGTCACAAAACTCTTTCTGAACAGCAGCAACATGATTACTAGCCAGATCATTTGTTCCTAAATGAACAATCACATCTAACTCACTTCCCTTTCCTGCTGCCTTAACAATTCTCAAAATATGATTCTTATCCCTGTGAGCAGTAGCTCCTGGAAGACATCTAACCTCCCTTGTTTCTCCTTTACTTTCACCTAAATACACATTCCTCAATGGGGGAGGGTTGTGGGCATGATGGGGTTAATAGTACTCTGGTTCCCTTACCTTTAACTCTACAAAGGACTTAAAGGGACCCCAAATTAACCCCCAAATCCTGCTCACAACACCCCAGTTTAACAAAATCCTGCCACAACCAAGAACTCTGAATAAAGTGATGTCTTGGAAACCCCAATAGCGCACACAAAATTAACAATTAGGTAACGTGCCTTTATCCTTGTCTCTTCAGAGTGTGAATTCAGATATTAGAGCCCAAAAACAGAATTAGATTTTCTATATGTTTAATAACAAAAATACCAATACAAGGCTATGCAGTGCCAAATTATAAGAACTTTCAAAATAAAATGTATGCAAAGATCAATTTCTTTAAAATAAACTGGGACATAACATTACACAATATCTAAACGTATTACCAAGTTCCTTAAGATATATGGAGAACTTGCAGTCAGTGATGTTACTCCTTCTGGTCCCAGACTGGTGGTTCTGACTAAAAGGGTCTGTTAAATACAATTAAAACTCAGCTTTCTCTTGTTAAGTGTGTTCAGTCCACGGGTCATCCATTACTTATGGGATATATTCTCCTTCCCAACAGGAAGTTGCAAGAGGATCACCCAAGCAGAGCTGCTATATAGCTCCACCCCTCACATGTCATACCCAGTCATTCTCTTGCAAGTCTCAACAAAGGAGGTTGTGAGAGGAGACAGGAGTAACATTCTTCAATCAAAAGTTTATTATTTTAAAATAGCACCGGAGTGTGCTGTTTGTTCTCTCAGGCAGTATTTAGAAGAAGAATCTGCCTGCGTTTTTTCTATGATCTTAGCAGACGTAACTAAGATCCACTGGCTGTTCTCGCACATTCTGAGGAGTGGGGTACTTTCAGAGAAGGGAATAGCATGCGGGGTCCCCCGCAAATGAGGTAAGTGCAGTAAAATATTTTCTAGGAATGGAATTGACTATGAAAACACTGCTGTTACCCATATGACGTAAGTACAGCCTTTAATGCAGTAGTAGCGACTGGTATCAGGCTGATAAATGTATGCGCAGTTGAGTTATTTTCTAGGGACTAGAATTTAACTTTAAATACTGTTAGTACTGAAATAAATGTATGAGCCTTAACTGCAGTAGAAGCGACTGGTAGCAGGCTTAGTGATAACTTTGCATAACACTGGAAAGTTGTTTTTTAAAACGTTTACTGGCATGTTATTCGTTTTGTGAGGTACTTTGGTGATAAATCTTTTTGGGCATGATTTTTTTCCACATGGCTAACGTATATTTCTGCACAGACACCGTTATATCAGGTCTCCCACTGTTGTGATATGAGTGGGAGGGACCTTTTTTTTAGCGCCTTGTTGCGCAGTTAAAATTCTAGCACAGTCTTCCTGCTTCTTCCTCTTTGATCCAGGACGTCTCCAGAGAGCTCAGGGGTCTTCAAAATTCATTTTTGAGGGAGGTAATCAGTCACAGCAGACCTGTGACAGTGTGTTTGACTGTGAGAAACGCGTTAAATCTTAAATTGATTATCCGTTTTGGGTATTGAGGGGTTAATCATCCTTTTGCTAATGGGTGCAATCCTCTGCTAATTTCATACATTTACTGTTTAAAATTGGTTGCTATAACCGTATTAGTTCATTGTTATTTCAACTGTGACAGTTTTTTTGTGTTTTTAAAAGCGCTGCAGCGTTTTTTATATTGCTTGTAAACTTATTGAAAGAAATTTCCAAGCTTGATAGCTTCATTGCTAGTCTGTTTAAACATGTCTGACACAGATGAATCTGCTTGCTCATTATGTTTAAAGGCCAATGTGGAGCCCAATAGAAATATGTGTACCAATTGTATTGATGTTACTTTAAATAAAAGTCGGTCTTTACTGGTAAAGAAATTATCACCAGACAACGAGGGGGAAGTTATGCCGTCTAACTCTCCTCACGTGTCAGTACCTTCGCCTCCCGCTCAGGAGGTGGGTGAGATTGTGGCGCCAAGCACATCAAGGCCCTTACAAATCACTTTACAATATATGGCTAATGTTATGAAAGAAGTATTATCTAATTTGCCTGAGTTAAGAGGCAAGCACGATAGCTCTGGGTTAAGGACAGAGCACGCTGATGATATAAGGGCCATGTCTGACACTGCGTCACAATTTGCAGAACATGAGGACGGAGAGCTTCATTCTGTGGGTGACGGATCTGATCCAGGGAGACCGGATTCAGAAATATCAAATTTTAAATTTAAGCTTGAGAACCTCCGTGTATTACTAGGGGAGGTATTAGCGGCTCTGAATGATTGCGACACGGTTGCAATCCCAGAAAAATTATGTAGGCTGGATAAATACTATGCGGTACCGGTGTGTACTGACGTTTTTCCTATACCTAAAAGGCTTACAGAGATTATTAACAAGGAGTGGGATAAACCCAGTGTGCCTTTTTCCCCTCCTCCGATATTTAGAAAAATGTTTCCAATAGACGCCACCACATGAGACTTATGGCAGACGGTCCCTAAGGTGGAGGGAGCAGTTTCTACTTTAGCCAAGCGTACCACTATTCCGGTGGAGGATAGTTGTGCTTTCTCAGATCCAATGGATAAAAAAATTAGAAGGTTACCTTAAGAAAATGTTTGTTCAACAAGGTTTTATATTACAGCCCCTTGCATGCATTGCGCCCGTCACTGCTGCAGCGGCTTTCTGGTTTGAGTCTCTGGAAGAGGCTAATCGCACAGCACCATTGGATGAGATTTTGAACAAGCTTAAAGCCCTTAAGCTAGATAATGCATTTGTTTCGGATGCCGTTGTGCATTTAACCAAACTAACGGCTGAGAACTCCGGATTCGCCATTCAGGCGCGCAGAGTGCTATGGCTTAAATCCTGGTCAGCAGATGTAACTTCTAAATCTAAATTGCTTAATATTCCTTTCAAAGGGCAAACCTTATTCGGGCCCGGCTTGAAGGAGATTATTGCTGACATTACTGGAGGTAAGGGTCACACCCTTCCTCAGGACAGGGCCAAATCAAAGGTCAAACAGTCTAGTTTTCGTGCCTTTCGTAATTTCAAGGCAGGAGCAGCATCAACTTCCTCCGCTCCAAAACAGGAAGGAACTGCTACTCGTTACAGACAGGGTTGGAAAAGCAACCAGTCCTGGAACAAGGGCAAGCAGGCCAGAAAGCCTACTTCTGCCCCTAAGACAGCATGAAGAGAGGGCCCCCTATCCGGAAACGGATCTGGTGGGGGGCAGACTTTCTCTCTTCGCCCAGGCTTGGGCAAGAGATGTCCAGGATCCCTGGGCGTTGGAGATTATATCTCAGGGATACCTTCTGGACTTCAAAGCTTCTCCTCCACAAGGGAGATTTTATCTTTCAAGGTTATCAGCAAACCAAATAAAGAAAGAGGCTTTTCTTCACTGTGTACAAGACCTCCTAGTAATGGGGGTGATCCACCCAGTTCCGTGGACGGAACAAGGGCATGGATTTTACTCAAATCTGTTTGTGGTTCCCAAGAAAGAGGGAACCTTCAGACCAATCTTGGACCTAAAGATCTTAAACAAATTCCTAAGAGTTCCATCATTCAAAATGGAGACTATTCGAACTATCCTACCCATGATCCAAGAGGGTCAGTAAATGACCACAGTGGACTTAAAGGATGCCTACCTTCACATACCGATTCACAAAGATCATTATCGGTACCTAAGGTTTGCCTTTCTAGACAGGCATTACCAGTTTGTAGCTCTTCCGTTCGGGTTAGCTACGGCCCCGAGAATTTTTACAAAGGTTCTGGGCTCGCTTCTGGCGGTACTAAGACCGCGAGGCATAGCGGTGGCTCCGATACAAGCGTCAAGTTTTCAAAATGCAAAGTCTCATACAGAGATAGTTCTAGCATTTCTGAGGTCGCATGGGTGGAAAGTGAACATGGAAAAGAGTTCTCTGTTACCACTCACAAGGGTTCCCTTTCTAGGGACTCTTATAGATTCTGTAGAGATGAAGATTTACCTGACGGAGTCCAGGTTATCAAAAATCCTAAATGCTTGCCGTGTCCATTCCATTCCAAGCCCATCAGTAGCTCAGTGCATGGAAGTAATCGGCTTAATGGTCGCGGCAATGGACATAGTGCCATTTGCGCGCCTGCATCTCAGACCGCTGCAATTATGCATGCTGAGTCAGTGGAATGGGGATTACTCAGATCTGTCCCCTTTACTAAATCTGGACCAGGAGACCAGAGATTCTCTTATCTGGTGGTTGTCTCGGATTCATCTGTCCAAGGGAATGACTTTTCGCAGACCAGATTGGACGATTGTAACAACAGATGCCAGCCTTCTAGGCTGGGGCGCAGTCTGGAATTCCCTGAAGGCTCAGGGATCATGGACTCAGGAGGAGAAACTCCTTCCAATAAACATTCTGGAATTAAGAGCGATATTCAATGCTCTTCTAGCTTGGCCTCAGCAACACTGAGGTTCATCAGATTTCAGTCGGACAACATCACGACTGTGGCTTACATCAATCATCAAGGGGGAACCAGGAGTTCCCTAGCGATGTTAGAAGTCTCAAAGATAATTTGCTGGGCAGAGTCTCACTCTTGCCATCTGTCAGCGATCTACATCCCAGGCGTGGAGAACTGGGAGGCGGACTTTCTAAGCCGCCAGACCTTTCACCCGGGGGAGTGGGAACTTCACCCGGAGGTTTTTGCTCAACTGATTCTTCGTTGGGGCAAACCGGAACTGGATCTCATGGCTTCTCGCCAGAACGCCAAGCTTCCTCGTTACGGATCCAGGTCCAGGGACCCGGGAGCGGTGCTGGTAGATGCACTAGCAGCCCCTTGGGTTTTCAACATGGCTTATGTGTTCCCACCGTTTCCGTTGCTGCCTCGTCTGATTGCCAGGATCAAACAGGAGAGAGCATCGGTGATTCTGATAGCGCCTGCGTGGCCACGCAGGACCTGGTATGCAGACCTAGTGGACATGTCGTCCTGTCCACCATGGTCTCTGCCTCTGAGGCAGGACCTTCTACTTCAGGGTCCTTTCAAACATCCAAGCCTATTTTCTCTGAGACTGACTGCATGGAGATTGAACGCTTGATTCTATCAAAGCGTGGTTTCTCGGAGTCGGTTATTGATACATTGATAGAGGCTCGGAAACCGGTTACCAGAAAAGTTTACCATAAGATATGGCGTAAATATTTACATTGGTGTGAATCCAAGAGTTACTCATGGGGTAAGGTTAGGATTCCTAGGATATTGTCTTTTCTACAAGAGGGTTTAGAAAAGGGTTTAAGGGACAGATTTCTGCTCTGTCTATTCTTTTTCACAAACGTCTGGCAGAGAACCCAGACGTCCAGGCTTTTTGTCAGGCTTTGGCTAGGATTAAGCCTGTGTTTAAAGCTGTTGCTCCCCCGTGGAGCTTAAACTTGGTTCTTAAAGTTCTTCAACGTGTTCCGTTTGAACCCCTTCATTCCATTGATATTAAGCTTTTATCTTGGAAAGTTCTGTTTTTGATGGCTATTTCTTCGGCTCGGAGAGTCTCTGAGTTATCTGCCTTACATTGTGACTCTCCTTATCTGATTTTTCATTCAGACAAGGTAGTTTTGCGTACTAAACCTGGGTTCTTACCTAAGGTTGTTTCTAATAGAAATATCAATCAGGAGATTGTTGTTCCATCATTATGTCCTAACCCTTCTTCAAAGAAGGAATGTCTTTTGCATAATCTGGACGTAGTCCGTGCCCTGAAGTTCTACTTACAGGCAACTAAGGATTTTCGACAAACTTCTTCTCTGTTTGTCGTTTATTCTGGACAGAGGAGAGGTCAAAAGGCTTCGGCCACCTCTCTCTCTTTTTGGCTTCGTAGCATAATACGTTTAGCCTATGAGACTGCTGGACAGCAGCCCCCTGAAAGAATTACAGCTCATTCCACTAGAGCTGTGGCTTCCACCGGGGCCTTTAAGAATGAGGCCTCTGTTGAACAGATTTGCAAGGCTGCAACTTGGTCTTCACTTCATACCTTTTCAAAATTTTACAAATTTGACACTTTTGCTTCTTCGGAGGCTGTTTTTGGGAGAAAGGTTCTACAGGCAGTGGTTCCTTCTGTTTAAAGTTCCTGCCTTGTCCCTCCCATCATCCGTGTACTTTAGCTTTGGTATTGGTATCCCATAAGTAATGGATGACCCGTGGACTGAACACACTTGACAAGAGAAAACATAATTTATGCTTACCTGATAAATTTATTTCTCTTGTAGTGTGTTCAGTCCACGGCCCGCCCTGTCTTTTTTTGAGGCAGTTCTAAATTTTAATTAAAACTCCAGGCACCACTGCACCCTATAGTTTCTCCTTTCTCATCTTGTTTCGGTCGAATGACTGGATATGACATGTGAGGGGTGGAGCTATATAGCTCTGCTTGGGTGTTCCTCTTGCAACTTCCTCTTGGGAAGGAGAATATATCCCATAAGTAATGGATGACCCGTGGACTGAACACACTACAAGAGAAATAAATTTATCAGGTAAGCATAAATTATGTTTTCTTCTTTGTCTTGTCAAGGCCCCCGCCTTTGTTATAATTTACAACATCTAACCATACATAGCAAGCCTTAACTCACAGCATCAGGAAATACCAGCCACCAAAGGGAGGGGGCCTTAGATTACAGCATTCATTTACAAAGATGTAACACAACAAAAGAGCTGTTTGCATTAAACCTGGCAATGCTGAGACCACAATACTGCCTCTGCTGGGTAGCCAATCCAGGTATTAACTACTCATAAGTGTATCATGACAACGTTCGCAAAAAAATGTATCAGGTTGTGGAAGTCCCAATCGAGTACAGCTCACCAGACTCAGGGAATAATGTCAAGGTTATTTCTACCTTAATCAAAGGATCACAGCAGTATGATAAAAGTTGCTTTAATAAAAGCTAAAATCAAGATAAAAACACAACGCGTTTCTCGGTTTCAAAACTGTTTCATCAGTTGTATACTTACCATTGCCGTGATTGAGTTTAAATATCGGATGGGTTGGTGTGCCTGTGTGATTCGTGCACATACGTAAACTGCTGATCGACGTCATCATGACATTTGATACGACAGTACTTCCAATAGGTGTTCATTTTGTAAACACTATTGACGTTTACTGAAAACCAATCAGATGATGTGTATACTAATTAGCCATTTGTAAAACTTGAGATCTAAAGTATCCAATTTGGTTATGTATTAAAATGCTTCGCATTGCATCCCTCACATCGGCATACCAATTGCACAGTAAAATACAAGTTAATATTATCCTTCATATGGATACCAATCTAAAAATTGTATAATTATATTCTTAATAAAAATGGCACATTTACAAGTATAAAGAAAAAAATTATATATACTTATATGAGAAAATGGATAAATGATGTAAATATGATTACATATTAATATCTAATACTAAATCGGTATCAAAAGATCCTATGTGCAGGTGTATTATATGTGGGTGCTAATTAATCTACTCTTAAACATATAAAGTGAAATATAGTTAGATAATATGCATGGCAAATAAATGGAGTTGGACTAATCTCATATTTAATATAGAGGATTATAGAGTTATAATAAAACATTGCGTTATCACGACAATCATTTGTGTGTAGGTTCTATGTCTGTCCTTTTGAATTATCGTGTCATGTTAAATGTTCACTGTGACTATATAAACTGTACATATATTATCTTGTGCCAGGTATTTGAGGTATAAGCCTAACTAAATCTATATTTGAAAATGAATGTCCCTATAGGAGATTAACTATTAAAAGCTGTCATATCTATATTTTAATTTAACCCAAAAGGAGATAAAGTTTCTAGATCCAATAGGTCTCTTTCTCAACCTATTTTTGGAAAACTGTGTTTGAGCATGGGATTTTTTACATTTTTGAGATGTTCTCCCTATCTTTTTCTTATCTGTCTTGATGTTCTGCCTACGTACTGTATGTCACAAATACACTCAAGGATATAGATAACTAAAGATGATCCACATGTGATGTGTGAAGATATTTTAAAACATCTTTAGTCACATTTGACTTAAAGGTATCTATAACTCCTGTAGTGTATCTACATACCACACAAATTTGTTATTGGCACTGTCAGAACCTTTCATAGATCTATTGAATGATTTTTTTTTTCACTACAATTTTACTCTGTGCCAATTATTATTTATTTTTAAAGACACGATGAGTCCACGGATTTCATCCTTACTTGTGGGATATTCACCTCCTGGTCAGCAGGAGGAGGCAAAGAGCACCACAGCAGAGCTGTTAAATAGCTCCTCCCTTCCCTCCCACTCCAGTCATTCTCTTTGCCTATGTTAGTGATAGGAAGAGGTAAAGTGAGGTGTTAGTATAGATTCTTCAATCAAGAGTTTATTATTTTTAAAGTAGTGCCAGAGTGTGCTACTTTGTTCTAGGGTGTAGCCGTAGTCCATATCATTCTCTTCAGTAGAGCTATTGGTGGCTTTAGAGCAATGGCAACTTGTGGGACATAATTCTCACTGCGCCTCCTATGTATTTCATGCTGCCCTATATCCTATAGTCTGAGGTGAAGATTACTCAGCACTTTATTTCTCCACAGGTCGATGTGAGGTAGAGGACCTCTCAAGCCGGTGAAGCTGCCTTGCTGCAGGCAGAAGTTCAAGGTAAGTGCTAAATTTAATATTTTCTGGGGACATAAAAAAAACTCAGAAGTAAAGTGAGCACTAAATTACTGGACAATCACATAATCAAGGGATAAGAAATAGGGCTCTTAATTGTGATGGGACACTTAAATTCTCCTAGATGGAGAGGACTATTGGCAGCTATTTTTATGCAGGCACTGGCAGGAGTTAATTTCAGTTTATGGCTTTGAGGGTGTTTCTCTTCGATTTTAATTTAGTAAGTAATATACCGACCGAGAGATGGTTCCGTTTTTGGCTACTAGGCTAAGGAGATCAAACTGAAAACGTTAATGTGGCGATATTCTAACACATCAATCATTTGGGACAATATTATATGGTCTCAGGAAATGGTGTATGGGTCACTCTTTTGGTCTGTAGAGCTACATGACATGCGGTAGCTTAATCGTCCCCAATGTGTCCCCATGAGGGGCGGAGCCATGTGGAGACTGTGTTGGATTACGCTCTTCGCCTCCATTACTATATCGGTGGCAGAGCATCTGACACAGCCTTAGTGTTTTTGCTTTTTCATTGCGGGTCCAGATAGCACGCTAAGAGAGTACAGTGTCAGACTGTTTTATGTATATTCGTTTCTCCATGTAAATTTCACAAAGGGAAATAAATGGTTTAATATGCATTACTCTGAGGTGCTAAATGAGTCTTATGACATTTACATTTTGGGCAGATGGGCACCTCAGCACAATATCTGAGGTTTCAGTAGCTGCTGCAATTTTGTTTGCTAATCCATTCTAATCCTGCACGTATAAAGAAAAAGTTACCGTTTGAAATTTAAAGAGACAGTAACGTTTTTTTCATCTCTTATTTTTATTAAAAGAATTTCAGTTATTTAGTTATTTAATTCATCCTTTGTGTCTTAGGATGGTGCAAAAGCTCAGAAAGAATAAGGTTACTTTTTAAAATTTAAGGAAACCGTAACATATTTTTTTGTGTCAAAATTTTTGGTAAAATATTTTTACTTTTTCTTGAACCTACTCCTTCTATGGCTTTTGCTGTTTGGGAGTCTGTTGACAATGGTCAACCTATGCCACAATTTTATCTTATAGTTCCACAAAATTTTATGACTCACATGCAGTGCCCTGCGCTTCCTCTCACAATCCATTTGGAGCTTTTTTATCTACATTTCATACATTATGTTTTTCCCACATGGTAGAAAACATTTCTAGAGGAATTATTTTCAGTCATTTAGGTGATTGGTTCCGTAGTTGCTATTCCGAATGGTTCTTCCCCGTTACCTGAGAGGAAAATACTTCAGGATTATCTGAGAGGAGATTTCTCAGTCTCAGATGAATAATATTTTATTTGATCCTGAGGTTGGTTTTCTAGCTTGCTCATCCCCATTTGATACTTTAGGAGGTTTTAGCTACCTTGGGGGTCTCCGACACTCCTGAGGTGCTCTATCCTAGTGCGTCCAGTGAGTTATAAGGAACGGAAGAGACCGTATTCCCTATATTTGGAAGGATGTTTCCCATATCCGACTCCGCCAAGGCAGGTCCTTTGGGAAAACATTAGAAAACTGTACACTGAGGTTTACTATGGCAACCAGCTGTGTACTTGGCTGTCCTCTCTAGTGTGACGGCATACTGGTTTTCTAAATCAGAATCTCCCTTGGATAAAATCCAGGATAGGATAAGAATTTTCTGATTGGCTAATTCCTTTATTTCAAATTCTTCCTTCCAATTTTCAAACTCGGAGCATAGGTTTCAGGGGTCTACGTTCCAGCTCACAGAGCCTTTAGTTAGACTTGGAGCATGCATCCGTAGAGTAAGGTTCTAAGTTTTTAGCAATTCCTTACAAGGAGAAGTCCTTGTTGGGACCTGGCTTGTCAAAAATAATCTCTTTTGGAAAAAAATTTTTTAGCCTGCTGTTGGATCAAATACAGCATGAAGGGCTTACCCCAGATCTTGTAGGGGGCAGACTTTCCTGCCTCACTCAGGCTTGGGTTCGAGTCTTTCGGGATCCCTGGGTAATAGAAATAGTTTTCCCAGGGATGCAAGTTAGAATTCAAGATTTTTTCCTCCCAGAGGCAGGTTTTCTGCTTCCAAATTGTTTGCAGACCAGGCAAAAAAAAAAAAAAGAGATGTTCTTACAGTGCGTAAGAGACCTTTCCAAACTGGGAGTGATTGTTCCGGTTCAGGAACAGGGTCTGGGATTTTTATTCAAATCTATTTGTAGTTCCCTAAGAAAGAGGGAACCTTCAGGCCAATTTTAGATCTCAAGAATCTGAACGAATTTCTCAGAGTACAGTCCTTCAAGATAGAAGCTATTCGTTCCATTTTCCCTTTGGTCCAGGAGGGTCTATTTATGACAATAGTGGATTTAAATTACGCGTTCCTGCATGTTCCCATTCACAGGGATCATCACAAGTTTCTAAGGTTTGCTTTTATAGACCATCACTTCCAATTCGTGGTTTTTCTCTTCGGTCTTGCCTCAGCTCCTAGAATTTTCTCAAAGGTTCTGGGATTGCTATTGGCAGTACTTTGGTTATGGGGCATTGCAGTGGCGCCCTATCTGGACGACTTTCTAGTCCAGACGCCATCCTTAAAACAAGCAAGATTCCACACGGAAATGTTGTTTTCCTTCCTGCGATCTTACGGTGGGTAGGTAAATTTGGATAAGAGTTCCTTAGTCCCAAATACAAGGGTGATTTCTTTGGGAACCATAATAGATACCCTGTCGATGGAGTTTTTTTCTGACAGAAGTCAGTTTATCAAAGATTTTCGAGACTTGTCTAGCTCTTCAATCCACTCCTTGGCCATCAGTAGCCCAATAAATGGAGGTGATCGGGCTGAGGGTAGCTGTCATCATCCCGTTTGCTCGGTTCCTTCTCTGACCTCTGTAGTTAAACATGCTCAGGAAATGGAACGGAGATTATGTGGATTTGTCTCATCGAATACATTTGGAGCAGGAGACAAGGGATTCTCTTCAATGGTGGTTTTCTCTGGATCATCTTTTCCAGGGAACCTGCTTTCGCAGACCATCTGGGGTGATTGTGTCAACAGACGCCAGCCTTCTAGGGTTCCCTAATAGCCTCAGGGAGTGTGGACTCAGAGTCTGTTCTTCCTATAAAATTCCTAGAGCTGAGACCGATCTTCAATGCTCTTTTGACCTGGCCTCACTTAGCCTTGGTCCGGTTTATCAGGTTCCAGTTGCAAGGCCCATTCTTGTCTATCGACGATCCACATCCCAGGTGTGGACAACTGGGAGGCGGATTTTCTGAACAGGCAGATCTTTCTTCCAGGGGAGTGGGAACTCCATCCGGAAGTGTTCTCCAGACTTATTCTTAGGTGGGGTCAGCTGGAATTAGACCTCTTGGCATCTCAACAGAGTGCCAAGCTCCCAGGATACGGGTAAAGGTCCAGGGACTCCCAGGTGGAACTGATAGATGCTGTGGCGGTTCCTTGAATTTTCAGTCTAGCATTCCAAACTTTTCTGTTTGCGCTTCTTACTCGTGTCATTGCTTGGATCAAGCAGAAAAGGGCATCAGTGATCCTCATTGCTCCTGCTTGACCTCGCGGGATTTGCTATACGGATCTGGTGGATTTGTCATTTCTGCCACTGTGGAGACTTCTGTTGAAGAAGGACTTTCTAATTCAGGGGTCTTTCTTTCACCCAAATCTAGTTTCTCTGAAGCTGACTTCTTGGAGAGTGAACGCTTACTTTTGTCTAAGCTTGGTTTTTCTGTCTTGGTTATAGAGACCGTGATTCAGGCTAGCAAGCCTGTAACTAGAAAGATTTATCATAAGATATGGCGTAAATATCTCTTTGGTGTGAATCCAAGGGCTACTCATGGAGTAGAGTTAGGATCCCTAGAATTTTGTCTCTTCTCCAAGAAGGTTTGAAGAAGGCTTATCGTCTAGTTCCCTAAAGGGTCAAATCTCGGCATTATCTATTTTGTTTCACAAACGTCTGGCGGATGTTCCTAATGTACTATCATTTTGTCAGGCCTTGGTAAGGTTCAGACCTGTGTTCAAACCGGTTACTCCTCCATGGAGTCTGAATTTAGTTTTTCAACTTCTTCTAGGGGCTCCGTTGGAGCCTATGCATTCCTTCGATATTAAGTTGTTATCTTGGAAAGTTTTACTTCTTATTGCTATTTCTTCAGCTCGAAGAGTGTCTGAGCTTTCGGCGTTGCAATTCAATTCGCCTTACCTTATTTTCCATTCGGATAAAGTAGTTTTACGTGCTAACCTAGGGTTCCTTCCTAAGGTTGTTTCAGACAGGAACATTAATCAGGAAATTGTTGTTCCTTCCTTGTGTCCTAATCCTTCTTCTCAGAAGGAACGTCTTCTGCACAATCTGGACGTTGTCCGTGCTTTAAAGTTTTATTTATAAGCGACTAAAGACTTTTGTCAGTCTTCTTCTCTGTTTGTCATTTTCTCTGGAAAACGTAAGGGTCAGAAAGCTACGTTTTTGGCTGAAGAGTATCATCCATTTTGCATATGAGACTGCTGGACAGCAGCCTCCTGAAAGAGTTATGGCTCATTCCACTAGGGCTGTTGCTTCCTCATGGGCATTCAAAAATGAAGCTTCTATAGAACAGATTTGCAAGGCTGCAACTTGGTCCTCTCTTCACACTTTTTCTAAATTTTACAAATTTGATACTTTTGCCTCGGCTGAGGCTGCTTTTGAGAGACAGGTTCTTCAAGCAGTGGTGCTTCCGTTTAGGTTCCCTATCTTGTCCCTCCCTTATCATCCGTGTACTCTAGCTTTGGTATTGTATCCCTCAAGTAAGGATGAAATCCATGGACTTATTGTGTCTTTAAAAAATAAAGAAAATGTATGCTTACCTGATAAATTTGTTTCTTTTTAGACACGATGAGTCCACGGCCCGCCGTGTTCTCTTGAGACAGGTTATTAATTTTTGTAAACTTCAGACACCTCTGCACCTTGGCTTTTCCTTTCTCTTCCTAACTTCGGTTGAATGACTGGAGTGGAAGGGAAGGGAGGAGCTATTTAACAGCTCTGCTGTGGTGGTCTTTGCCTCCTCCTGCTGACCAGGAGGTGAATATCCCACAAGTAAGGATGAAATCCGTGGACTCATCGTGTCTAAAAAGAAACAAATTTATCAGGTAAGCATAAATTTTCTTTATATATATATATATATATATATATATATATATATATATATATATATATATATATATATATATATATATATATATATATTTAAATTTTGTCACGGCAATTGTAAATATACACCAGATGAAACGGTTGTGAAACTGAGAAACGCATTGTTTTATCTTGATTTAAGCTTTTATTAAAGCAACTATTATCGTACTGCCGTGATCCTTTGATTAAGGTAGAAATAACCTTGACATTATTCCCTGAGTCTGGTGAGCTGTACCCGATTGGGACTTCCACAACCTAACTAATACGTTTTGTTGGGATCGTAATATCTTTCTAGGGACTTGCCGATAGACCTGGCATTTTGAAAACATCTGCAACCTGAGAGTGAGTCAGCAGGACGACTCCTAACAAGTTCAGCCTGCACAAATAGCACATAAGTGCTTTTTGAAATTGTGAGTACGGTCCTTTCTCCATACCCGCACTTATACTTAAACCGTGACATACTTCACCATTGGATGCCCTATTTTCTTTGTTTTTGTTTTTTGTTTTTTGTTTACTGAGAGTAACGGATAAGAAAAATCCCAAAACACAATTTGGCAAAAATTGAGCTAAAAAAACAACAACACTGTTATTATTAGTCTCTTCGATAACATAGTTCAGATATTAGACAAAGGCAGAAATTTAATAAAGGAATGTTTATTATGAACACAAAAAAAGAATCACAGTGCAATTATAACCTAATACTGTACTATCTTAGATCTCTGTTCCAAGGGAGCTTGGCAAGAAAAATGGTAACTTATGCTTTTTCTGTTCTTTGCTCTCTTGGTATTTTTATTTGAAAAAGCAGGAATGTAAGCATAGGAGCCAGCCCATTTTTGGTTCAGCACCCTGGGTAGCGCTTGCTTGCTAGGTGGCTACAAGCACAAGCGCTACCCAGGTGCTAAACCAAAGATCTCGTAAGCTTTCATTCCTGCTTTTTCAAATAAAGATAGCAAGAGAACGAAGAAAAATTGATAATAGGAGTTAAGTAGAAAGTTGCTTAAAATTGCATGGTCTGTCTGAATCATGAAAGAAAAAAATCTGGGTTCAGTGTCCCTTTAAACCCTTAATGACCGAGGACCTGCCAGGCACGTCCTACTAAAACCGATCCTTCATTTCCAAGGACGTGCCTGGCATGTCCTCAGGGGTTTGAAGCGCTGGATGAACGCTTTCAGGGTATTGCAGTGATGACTCGATATTGAGGCATCCTGCAGTACCCTTTTTTTAGCCACTGATGCAGAGAGCGCCACTCTGTGGCCTCTCTGCATTGGCCAGTGATGGTGCCGATCGTTGGTGGGTGGGAGCCATAGCAGGGATGCGGGAGCGAGTTCCGGATCCTGTGCCGGAGTGTGCGAGGGGGGCGGGGGATGGTTCGGAGCGCGCATGCTACATTAAGTCCAAGGAGGGAGCGGGAGGGGGTAATAAATGTTTGGTAAAGGGATGGGGGAGGGTATTGAGCAGGGGCAACTACACTACAGAAAAAGTAGGATTAGCTAAAAAAAACACAGCCCAATTTTATTGCAAAGTGGGTACTGGCAGACAGCTGCCTGTACCCAAGGTTGCGCCAATTAGGTAGAGGGGGAGGGTTAGAGAGCTCTTTGGGGGGGTATCAGGGAGGTTAGGAGCTAAGGGGGACCCAACACTGCAGAATAATATATAAAAAATAAATATGTTTTAAAAAAAAAAAAAGGCCTTATTATTTTAGTACTGGCAGACTTTCTGCCAGTACTTAAGATGGCAGTGACAATTGTGAGGTGGGGCGGGAAGAGACCTGTTTGAGGGGAGTCAGGGGATGGAATGTGTCAGATGGGTGGCTGATCTCTACACAAAAGCTAAAAATAACCCTACAAGCTACCTAATTAACCCCTTAACTGCTGTGCATAAAAAAAAGTGTGGTGCGCAGCGGAATTTAGCGGCCTTCTAATTACCAAAAAGCAATGCCAAAGCCATATATGTCTGCTATTTCTGAACAAAGGGGATCAGGAATCCCAGAGAAGCATTTACAGCCATTTGTGCCATAATTGCCATTTTTTTTAAATAATTTTAGTGAGAAACCTAAAGTTTGTGAAAAAGTGAACGATTTTTTTTATTTGATCGCATTTGCGGTGAAATGGAGGCATGAAATATTTCAAAATTGGCCTAGATCAATACTTTGGGTTGTCTACTAAAAATACATATATATATATATATATATATATATATATATATATACACATGTTGAGGGTTATTCAGGGATTCCTGACAGATATCAGTGTTACAATGTAACTATCACTAATTTTGAAGAAAAAAAAATGCTTTGGAAATAGCAAAGTGCTACTTGTACTTATTGCCCTATAACTTGCTTAAAAAAGTAAAGAACGTGTAAACATTGGATATTTCTAATCTCAGGACAACATCTAAAACTATTAAGCATGGGTGTTTTTTGGTGGTTGTAGATGTGCAACAGATTTTTAGGAAAAAGTGGGGTTTTTTTTCAATTTTTCATCTTTTTTTTTTTTATATATATATTTATAGTAAATTATAAGATATGATGAAAATAATGGAAAGTCCATTTAATAATGAGAAAATGGTATATAATGTGTGGGTACAGTAAATGAGTAAGAGGAAAATTACACAAACACCGCAGAAATGTAAAAATAGCCCTGTTCCTTAAAGGGACACTGAACCCAAATTTTTTCTTTATTGATTCAGATAGAGCATGCAATTTTAAGCAACTTTCTTATTTACTCCTATTATCAAATTTTCTTCATTCTCTTGGTATCTTTATTTGAAATGCAAGAATGTAAGTTTAGATGCCGGACCATTTTTGGTGAACAACCTTGGTTGTTCTTGCTGATTGTTGGATAAATTCACCCACCAATAAACAAGTGCTGTCCAGGGTCTGAACCAACAATTGGCTGGCTCCTTAGCTTATATGCCTTCTTTTTCAAATAAAGATAGCAAGAGAACAAAGAAAAATTGATAATAGGAGTAAATTAGAAAGTTGTTTAAAATTGCATGCTCTATCTGAATTGGGAAAGAAAACATTTGGGGTCAGTGTCCCTTTAACGGTAAGAAAATTGAAAAATGGTCACTAAGTGGTTAAATACGTTTTTGACCAGGCCCCTTCCAGAACGGGCAAGGAAAGTAGCCACCGCTTTTTTTATGGCATGCCATAAACCAAATTGCAAGACCTGGCTGAAGTTATAGGATACCTTTTATAATTTTAGTTATGTAGATACAGTACACATACAATTTTAAGCAATTCCATTGGGACGTCGTGAGGATTATTTTGATACCAAACATGACATGTCTGTCAAATTTGTGATCAAGACATGTGAGAGTTTCAACTCTAATTGACCACTGTTCTCTGTCTTTATAGAGGACACTGTCACTCTGTGTTGATATATTTGCCTATGAAGATCACTGCAGCGAGAATTCTGATTTGCCCCCCCCTGTATCTTGTTCAACCAGATGTACATAATAAAAACCATTGTTCCCAAAAAAAATGCCTCTTTTTTTTTTTTTTTTGATAGTTCTGATATGAAGTTGTAAATAGCAGACATGGAAATACAGGACACAAAAAGAAAAGACAAAGAAAATTAACCCCTGACATTCTAAAATCATGACATCTTCATGACATACAGTATGTTTACTTTTTCCTTTTCTGTGTGCTTTATTTCTTGAAGTAAACTAGCTCAGGGTTCTTGAATAACAGTCGTCACTTAAAGACTTACAGACCAGATTTTCAGGATCACCTTGGATAAGAACAGTGTGACATTAAACATTGAATAAATGCTGAATATAATTATTTATTGAAATCAAATACGAGCTCCAGAATATGTATTATTTTGTAGCAATGTGCAAAAGTCTTAAGCCACCATTAGATTTGTTTTTTTAGCAATGGTATAATGAACATATATAATTATTTCTCATTCTCTTTATAAGAATACAACCAGAAAATACAGGATATTTGTATGCAGTATTAAAATACAGAAAAAACTGCTTCTATAGGCTAAAGTGGCAAGTATTTAGTGTGACCTCCCTTTTACACTTGAACAATAGCATGAACATGGCTCTTGTAAACCTAAATGGAATGGAACCCTTATTAATGTCATTGCTAATACCTGTATTTGTCTTACTATTTCATGTCAAAATGACTGCTGTGAAAAATGTTTATTACAACAGGTTTGTGCAAGACATGCTTGAGCATTACATACACATGTGGTATGAGTTTAATTCATTGGAAGCTTGCTAATAAGACCAAGGGAAATCAGCAAACAAACGGGATACTCAAGATGTGATATTCAAGCTGTTTTAAAGAAATTTGAAGATTCAGGAGAGGTAAAAGACAAAAAAAAAGACTGGAAGGCGAAGAAAACTTTCAAAATCTGATTAGAAGTTTCTTAGAGTTTCTTCTTTGAGAGGCCGGAAGAAGTCGAGGAAGGACTTGGCTCAGCATCTGGCAGCTTCATCGGTATGCCAAGTTGACCCTTCTGCAGGCCGATGAAGCTTCATCAGGAATCGCCTTTGTGGAAGGGTAGCAGCCAAGAAACCACTTTTTTGGAAGGGGAACAGGGTGAATAGGCTAAGATATGCTAAAGCTCACCAAGATTGTAATGAAGATCAGTGGAAGAGAGTATTATGGAGCGACAAATCCACGTTTGAAATTTTTGGGTCCAATCGTCAACAATATATGAGGAGGAGTGCTTGCGGCCTTCAGTGAAACATGGTAGAGGGTCTGTCCTGGTTTGGGGTCACATTTCTGCCAGTAGTGTTAGCGATATTATCCGAATTGATGGGATCATAAATGCTGAAAAGTACAGACGGGTTTTAATTTATCATGCCATTCCTCCTGGAAAGCGCCTGATTGGGAATGGTTTTATTTTTTAGCAAGATAACGATCCCAAGCAAATGAAAAGAATAAGGCTGCACCGCTGAGTGTATATACATGAGGAACAATCCTTTTATTCAGCGCTTCGGCAAACACTGAAACAGACAGACATGGATGCTGCAAACGGTCTGACGTGTTTCCCGTCCCCTAGTGGTGCTTAATCAGGGCCGGTGCTAGGATTTTTGGCCACACAGGCG